>NW_027278411.1:0-217486 GCF_030028105.1 Mobula birostris | reverse complement strand
CAATCGCACTCCTCCCCGACACCCTACACCAACACTCCATCACACTCCTCCCCAACACCCTACACCAACACTCCATCACACTCCTCCCCACACCAGACACCAACACTCCATCACACTCCTCCCCAACACCCTACACCAACACACTATCACACTCCTCCCCAACCCCCTACACCAACACTCCATCACACTCCTCCCCAACTCCTACACCAGCACTACATCACAACCCACCACAACACCCTACACCAACACTCCATCACACTCCTCCCCAACACTCAACACCAACACTCCATCACACTCCTCCCCAACCCCCTACACCAACACTCCATCACACTCCTCCCCAACACCCTACACCAACACACCATCACACTCCTCCCCAAACTCCTACACCAACACTCCATCACACTCCACCCCAACACCCTACACCAACACTCCATCACACTCCTCCCCAACACCCTACACCAACACTCCATCACACTCCACCACAACACCCTACACCAACACTCCATCACACTCCTCCCCAACCCCCTACATCAACACTCCATCACACTCCTCCACAACACCCTACACCAACACTCCATCACACTCCTCCCCAACACCCCATCACACTCCTCCACAACACCCTACACCAACACTCCATCACACTCCTCCCCAACACCCTACACCAACACTCCATCACACTCCTCCCCAACTCCTACACCAGAACTACATCACAACCCACCACAACACCCTACACCAACACTCCATCACACTCCTCCCCAACACCCTAGACCAACACTACATCACACTCCACCACAACACCCTACACCAACACTCCATCACACTCCTCCCCAACACCCTACACCAACACACCATCACACTCCTCCCCAACCCCCTACATCAACATTCCATCACACTCCTCCCCAACACCCTACACCAACACACCATCACACTCCTCCCCAAACTCCTACACCAACACTCCATCACACTCCTCCCCAAACCCCTACACCAACACTCCATCACTCTCCTCCCCAACTCCTACACCAGAACTACATCACAACCCACCACACACCCTACACCAACACTCCATCACACTCCTCCCCAACACCCCAGACCAACACTCCATCACACTCCTCCCCAACCCCCTACACCAACACTCCATCACACTCCTCCCCAACACCCTACACCAACACTCCATCACACTCCTCCCCAACTCCTACACCAGCACTACATCACAACCCACCACAACACCCTACACCAACACTCCATCACACTCCTCCCCAAAACCCTACACCAACACTCCATCACACTCCACCACAACACCCTACACCAACACTCCATCACACTCCTCCCCAACACCTACACCAACACACCACCACACTCCTCCCCAACACCCTACACCAACACTGCATCACACTCCTCCCCAACAGTCAATCGCACTCCTCCCCAACACCCTACACCAACACTCCATCACACTTCTCCCCAACACCCTACACCAACACACCATCACACTCCTCCCCAACACCCTACACCAACACTCCATCACACTCCACCACAACACCTACACCAACACACCATCACACTCCTCCGCAACACGCTACACCAACGCTCCATCACACTTCGCCCCATCACCCCATCACACTCCTCCGCAACATCCTACAACACTCCATCAAGCTCCTCCCTAGCACCCTACAGCAATACTCCATCACACTCCTCCCCAACCCCCTACATCAACACTCCATCACACTCCTCCCCAACTCCTACACCAGCACTACATCACACCCCACCACAACACCCTACACCAACACTCCATCACACTCCTCCCCAAAACCCTACACCAACACTCCATCACACCCCACCACAACAACCAACACCAACACTCCATCACACTCCTCCCCAACACCCTACACCAACACTACATCACACCCCACCACAACACCCTACACCGACACTCCATCACACTCCTCCCCAACCCCCTACACCAACACTCCATCACAATCCTCCCCAACACCCTACAGCAACACTCCATCACACTCCTCCCCAACAGTCAATCGCACTCCTCCCCAACACCCTACACCAACACTCCCTCACACTTCTCCCCAACACCCTACACCAACACACCATCACACTCCTCCGCAACACGCTACACCAACATTCCATCACACTTCGCCCCATCACCCCATCACACTCCTCCGCAACATCATACAACACTCCATCAAGCTCCTCCCTAGCACCCTACAGCAATACTCCATCACACTTCTCCCCAAACCCCTACACCAACACTCCATCACACCCCTCCCCAACTCCTACACCAACACTCCATCACACTCCTCCCCAACACCCTACACCAACACTCCATCACACTCCTCCCCAAAACCCTACACCAACACTCCGTCACACTCCTCCCCAATACCCTACACCAACACTCCATCACACTCCTCCCCAACACCCTACACCAACACTCCATCACACTCCTCCCCAAAACCCTACACCAACACTGCATCACACTCCTCCCCAAAACCCTACACCAACACTCCGTCACACTCCTCCCCAACACCCTACACCAACACTGAATCACACTCCTCCCCAACACCCTACACCAACACTCCATCACACTCCTCCCCAACCCCCTACACCAACACTCCATCACACTCCTCCCCAAAACCCGACACCAACACTCCATCACACTCCTCCCCAACCCCCTACACCAACACTCCATCACACTCCTCCCCAAAACCCTACACCAACACTCCATCACACTCCTCCCCAAACACCTACACCAACACTCCATCACACCCCACCACAACAACCTACACCAACACTCCATCACACTCCTCCCCAACACCCTACACCAACACACCATCACGCTCCTCCCCAACACACTACACCAACACTGCATCACACTCCTCCTCAACAGTCAATCGCACTCCTCCCCGACACCCTACACCAACACTCCATCACACTCCTCCCCAACACCCTACACCAACACTCCATCACACTCCTCCCCAACACCAGACACCAACACTCCATCACACTCCTCCCCAACACCCTACACCAACACACTATCACACTCCTCCCCAACACCCTACACCAACACTCCATCACACTCCTCCCCAACACCCTGCACCAACACTGCATCACACTCCTCCCCAACCTCCTACACCAACACTCCATCACACTCCTCCCCAACACCCTACACCAACACTGCATCACACTCCTCCCCAACACCATACACCAACACTCCATCACACCCCTCCCCAAACACCTACACCAACACTCCATCACGCTCTGCCCCAACAACCCACACCAACACTGCATCACACTCCTCCCCAACACCATACACCACTACTCCATCACACTCCTCCACAACACGCTACACCAAAAATGCTTCATACTCCATCACACTCCTCCCTAACATCCTATACCAACACTCCATCTCACTCCTCCCCAACTCTCCATCACAGTCCTCCCCAACACTCCATCAAACTCCTCCCCAACACCCTACACCAACACTCCATCACACTTCGCCCCAACACCCCATCACACTACTCCGCAACATCCTACAACACTCCATCACACTCCTCCCCAACACCCTACATCAACACTCCATCACACTCCTCCCCAACCCCCTACATCAACACTCCATCACACTCCTCCCCAACACCCAACACCAACACTCCAACACACTCCTCCCCAACACCTACACCAACACACCATCACACACCACCCCAACACCTACATCAACAGTCCATCACACTCCTCCACAACACCGTACAAAATCACTCCAACAAACTCCACCACATTACCCTACGCCAACACTCCATCACACTCCTCCCCAACACCTTACAACAACTCTCCATCACATTCCTCCCGAACACCCGACACCAACACTCCATCATACACTTCCCGAACAATCTACACCAACACACGATCACACTCCTCCCCAACCACCTACACAAACACTCCATCACACTCCTCCCCAACACGCTACACCAGCACTACATCACACTCCTCCACAACACCATACACCAACACTCCATCACGCTCCTCCCCAACACCCTACACCAACACTACATCACACTCCTCCCCAAAACCCTACACCAACACTCCATCACACTCCTCCCCAACCCCCTACACCGACACTCCATCACACTCCTCCCCAACACGCTACACCAACACTGCATCACACTCCTCCCCAACCCCCTACACCAACACTCCATCACACTCCTCCCCAAACCCCTACACCAACACCCCATCACACCCCTCCCCAACACCCAACACTAACACTCCATCACACTTCGCCCCAACACCCCATCACACTCCTCCCCAACATCCTACAACACTCCATCAAGCTCCTCCCTAACACACTACAGCAATACTCCATCACACTCCTCCCCAACCCCCTACATCAACACTCCATCACACTCCTCCCCAACACCCTACACCAACACTCCATCACACTCCTCCCCAACCCCCTACACCAACACTCCATCACACTCCTCCCGAACACCTACACCAACACTCCATCACACTCCTCCCCAACACCCTACACCAACACTCCATCACACTCCTCCCCAACACCCTACACCAACACCCCATCACACTCCTCCCCAAAACCCTACACCAACACTCCATCACACTCCACCACAACACCCTACACCAACACTCCATCACACCCCTCCCCAACACCCTACACCAACACTCCATCACACCCCTCCCCAACACCTACACCAACACTCCATCACACTCCACCACAACACCCTACACCAACACTCCATCACACTCCTCCCCAAAACCCTACACCAACACTGCATCACACTCCTCCCCAACAGTCAATCGCACTCCTCCCCAACACCCTACACCAACACTCCATCACAATTCTCCCCAACACCCTACACCAACACACCATCACACTCCTCCGCAACACGCTACACCAACACTCCATCACACTCCTCCCCAACAGTCAATCGCACTCCTCCCCAACACACTACACCAACACTCCATCACACTCCTCCCCAACACCCTACATCAACACTCCATCACACTCCTCCCCAACACCCTACACCAACACTCCATCACAATTCTCCCCAAAACCCTACACCAACACTCCATCACACCCCACCACAACAACCTACAACAACACTCCATCAGACTCCTCCCCAACACCCTACACCAACACACCATCACACTCCTCCCCAACACACTACACCAACACTGCATCACACTCCTCCTCAACAGTCAATCGCACTCCTCCCCAACACCCTACACCAACACTCCATCACACTCCTCCTCAACACCCTACACCAACACTCCATCACACTCCTCCCCAACACCCTACACCAACACACGATCACACTCCTCCCCAACACCCTGTACCAACACTGCATCACACTCCTCCCCAACCTCCTACACCAACACTCCATCACACTCCTCCCCAACAACCCACACCAACACTCCATCACACTCCTCCCCAACCCCCTACACCAACACTCCATCACACTCCGCCCCAACAACCCACACCAACACTGCATCACACTCCTCCCCAACACCATACACCACTACTCCATCACACTCCTCCACAACACGCTACACCAGAAATGCTTCACACTCCATCACACTCCTCCATAACATCCTATACCAACACTCCATCTCACTCCTCCCCAACTCTCCATCACAGTCCTCCCCAACACTCCATCGAACTCCTCCCCAACACCCTACACCAACACTCCATCACACTTCGCCCCAACACCCCATCACACTCCTCCGCAACATCCTACAACACTCCATCAAGCTCCTCCCTGGCACCCTACAGCAATACTCCATCACACTCCTCCCCAACTCCTACACCAACACTCCATCACACTCCTCCCAAACACTCCATCACACTCCTCCCTAACATCTTATACCAACACTCCATCTCACTCCTCCCCAACTCTCCATCACAGTCCTCCCCAACACTCCATCATACTCTTCCCCAACACCCTACACCAACACTCCATCACACTTCGCCCCAACACCCCATCACACTACTCCGCAACATCCTACAACACTCCATCAAGCTCCTCCCTAGCACCCTACAGCAATACTCCATCACACTCCTCCCCAACCTCCTACATCAACACTCCGTCACACTCCTCCCCAACACCCTACACCAGCACTACATCACACCCCACCACAACACCCTACACCAACACTCCATCACACTCCTCCCCAACACCTACACCAACACTCCATCACACTCCTCCCCAACACCCTACACCAACACTCCATCACACTCCTCCCCAACCCCCTACACCAACACTCCATCACACTCCTCCACAACACCCTACACCAACACTGCATCACACCCCACCACAACACCCTACACCAACACTCCATCACACTCCTCCCCAAAACCCTACACCAACACTCCATCACAATCCTCCCCAACACCCTACACCAACACTCCATCACACTCCTCCCCAAAACCCTACACCAACACTCCATCACACTCCTCCCCAAAACCCTACACCAACACTCCATCACACTCCTCCCCAACACCCTACACCAACACTACATCACACTCCTCCCCAAAACCCTACACCAACACTCCATCACACTCCACCACAACACCCTGGACCAACACTACATCACACCCCACCAGAACACCCTAGACCAACACTCCATCACACTCCTCCCGAAAACCCTACACCAACACTCCATCACACTCCTCCCCAACACCCTACAGCAACACTCCATCACACTCATCCCCAACACCATACACCAACACTCCATCACACTCCTCCCCAACCCCCTAGACCAACACTCCATCACACTCCTTCCGAAAACCCTACACCAACACTCCATCACAATCCTCCCCAACACGCTCCACCAACACTACATCACACTCCTCCCCAACCCCATACACCAACACTCCATCACACTCCTCCCCAACACACTACACCAACACTCCATCACACCCCACCACAACACCCTACACCAACACTGCATCACACTCCTCCGCAACCCCCTACACCAACACTCCATCACACTCCTCCCCAACTCCCTACACCAACACTCCATCACACTCATCCCCAACACCCTACACCAACACTCCATCACACTCCTCCCCAACACCCTGCACCAACACTCCATCACACTCCTCCCCAACTCCTACACCAACACTCCATCACACTCCTCCCCAACACCCTACACCAACACTCCATCACACTCCTCCCCAACACCCTACACCAACACTCCATCACACTCCTCCCCAACTCCTACACCAGAACTACATCACAACCCACCACAACACCCTACACCAACACTCCATCACACTCCTCCCCAACACCCTACACCAACACACCATCACACTCCTCCCCAACACACTACACCAACACTCCATCACACTCCTGCTCAACACCCTACACCAACACTCCATCACACTCCTCCCCAACACCCTACACCAACACACCATCACACTCCTCCCCAACACCTACACCAACACTCCATCACACTCCTCCTCAACACCCTACACCAACACTCCATCACACTCCTCCCCAACACCCTACACCAACACTCCATCACACTCCTCCACAACCGCCTACACCAACACTCCATCACACTCCTCCACAACCGCCTACACCAACACTCCATCACACTCCTCCACAACCGCCTACACCAACACTCCATCACACTCCTCCACAACACCCAACACCAACACTCCATCACACTCATCCCCAACTCCTACACCAGAACTACATCACAACCCACCACAACACCCTGCACCAACACTCCATCACACTCCTCCCCAAAACCCTACACCAACACTCCATCACACTCCACCACAACACCCTACACCAACACTCCATCACACTCCTCCCCAACTCCTACACCAGAACTACATCACAACCCACCACAACACCCTACACCAACACTCCATCACACTCCTCCCCAAAACCCTACACCAACACTCCATCACACCCCTCCCCAAACACCTACACCAACACTCCATCACACTCCTCCCCAACACCCTACAGCAACACTCCATCACACTCCTCCCCAACCCCCTACACCAACACTCCGTCACACTCCTCCACAAAACCCTACACCAACACTCCATCACACTCCTCCACAACACACTACACCAACACTCCATCACACTCCTCCCCAACCCCCTACACCAACACTCCATCACACTCCTCCGCAACATCCTACACCAACACTCCATCACACTCCTCCCCAACACACTACACCAACACTCCATCACACTCCTCCCCAACACCCTACACCAACACTCCATCACACTCATCCCCAACCCCCTGCACCAACACTCCATCACACCCCACCACAACACCCTACACCAACACACCATCACACTCCTCCCCAACTCTCCATCACACTCCTCCACAACATCATACAACACTCCATCAAGCTCCTCCCTAGCACCCTACAGCAATACTCCATCACACTTCTCCCCAAACCCCTACACCAACACTCTGTCACACTCCTCCCCAACTCCTACACCAGAACTACATCACAACCCACCACAACACCCTACACCAACACTCCATCACACTCCTCCCCAACACCCTACACCAACACTCCATCACACTCCTCCACAACACCCTGCACCAACACTCCATCACACTCCTCCCCAAAACCCTACACCAACACTGCATCACACTCCTCCCCAGCACCCTACACCAACGCCCCATCACACTCCTCCCCAACACCAGACACCAACACTCCATCACACTCCTCCCCAACACCCTACACCAACACACCATCACACCCCTCCCCAACAACCTACACCAACACTCCATCACACTCCTCCCCAACTCCTACACCAACACTCCATCACACTCCTCCCCAACTCCTACACCAGCACTACATCACAACCCACCACAACACCCTACACCAACACTCCATCACACTCCTCCCCAAAACCCTACACCAACACTCCATCACACCCCACCACAACACCCTACACCAACGCTCCATCACACTCCTCCCCAAAACCCTACACCAACACTCCATCACACCCCACCACAACACCCTACACCAACACTCCATCACACTCCTCCCCAACACCCTACACCAACACACCATCACACTCCTCCCCAAAACCCTACACCAACACTCCATCACACTCCTCCCCAACACACTACACCAACACTCCATCACACTCCTCCCCAACACCATACACCAACACTCCATCACACTCCTCCCCAACACCCAACACCAACACTCCATCACACTCCTCCCCAAAACCCTACACCAACACTCCATCACACTCCTCCCCAACCCCCTACACCAACACTCCATCACACCCCACCACAACACCCTACACCAACACTCCATCACACTCCTCCCCAAAACCCTACACCAACACTCCATCACACTCCACCACAACACCCTACACCAACACTCCATCACACACCTCCCCAACACCCTACACCAACACTCCATCACACTCCTTCCCAACATCCTCCACCAACGCTCCATCACACAGCACCCCAACACCTACATCAACAGTCCATCACACTCCTCCCCAACACCGTACAAAATCACTCCAACAAACTCCACCACATTACCCTACGCCAACACTCCATCACACTCCTCCCCAACACCTTACAGCAACTCTCCATCACACTCCTCCCGAACACCCTACACCAACACTCCATCACACTCCTCCCCAACACCCTACGCCAACACTCCATCACACACCTCCCCAACACCTTACAGCAACTCTCCATCACATTCCTCCCGAACACCCTACACCAACACTCCATCATACACTTCCCGAACAATCTACACCAACACTCCATCACACTCCTCCCCAACACCCTACACCAACACTCCATCACACTCCTCCCCAACACCTACACCAACACTCCATCACACCCCTCCCCAACACCTACACCAACACTCCATCACACCCCTCCCCAACACCATACACCAACACTCCATCACACTCCTCCCCAACAACCCACACCAAAACTGCTTCACACTCCTCCCCAACACCCAACACCAACACTCCATCACAATCCTCCACAACACCATACACCAACACTCCATCACACTCCTCCCCAACCTCCTACACCAACACTCCATCACACTCCTCCCCAACACCCAACACCAACACTACTTCACACTCCTCCCCAACACCCTACACCAACACACCATCACACTCCTCCCCAACACACTACACCAACACTGCATCACACTCCTCCTCAACAGTCAATCGCACTCCTCCCCAACACCCTACACCAACACTCCATCACACTCCTCCTCAACACCCTACACCAACACTCCATCACACTCCTCCCCAACACCCTACAGCAATACTCGATCACACTCCTCCCCAACACCCTGCACCAACACTGCATCACACTCCTCCCCAACCCCCTACACCAACACTCCATCACACTCCGCCCCAACAACCCACACCAACACTGCATCACACTCCTCCCCAACACCATACACCACTACTCCATCACACTCCTCCCCAACAAGCTACACCAAAAATGCTTCACACTCCATCACACTCCTCCATAACATCCTATACCAACACTCCATCTCACTCCTCCCCAACTCTCCATCACAGTCCTCCCCAACACTCCATCAAACTCCTCCCCAACACCCTACACCAACACTCCATCACACTTCGCCCCAACACCCCATCACACTCCTCCGCAACATCCTACAACACTCCATCAAGCTCCTCCCTAGCACCCTACAGCAATACTCCATCACACTCCTCCCCAACCCCCTACATCAACACTCCATCACACTGCTCCCCAACCCCCTACACCAGCACTACATCACACCCCACCACAACACCCTACACCAACACTCCATCACACTCCTCCCCAAAACCCTACACCAACACTCCATCACACCCCACCACAACACCCTACACCAACACACCATCACACTCCTCCGCAACACGCTACACCAAGACTGCTTCACACTCCTCCCAAACACTCCATCATACTCCTCCCTAACATCTTATACCAACACTCCATCTCACTCCTCCCCAAATCTCCATCACAGTCCTCCCCAACACTCCATCGAACTCCTCCCCAACACCCTACATCAATACTCCATCACACCCCTCCCCAACACTCGACACCAACGCTCCATCACACTCCTCCCCAACCCCCTACACCAACACTCCATCACACTCCTCCAAAACCGCCTACACCAATACTCCATCACACTCCTCCCCAACCCCCTACATCAACACTCCATCACACTCCTCCCCAACTCCTACACCAGAACTACATCACAACCCACCACAACACCCTGCACCAACACTCCATCGCACTCCTCCCCAAACCCCTACACCAACACTCCATCACACTCCTCCCCAACCCCCTGCACCAACACTCCATCACACTCCTCCCCAACACCCTACACCAACACTCCATCACACTCCTCCCCAAACCCCTACACCAACAGCCCATCACACCCCACCACAACACCCTACACCAACACTCCATCACACTCCTCCCCAAGCTCCTACACCAACACTCCATCACACCCCTCCCCAACACCCAACACCAACACTGCATCACACTCCTCCCCAACACACTACACCAACACTCCATCACACCCCTCCCCAACACCCAACACCAACACTCCATCACATTTCTCCCCAACAGCCTACACCAACACACCATCACACTCCTCCCCAACACCCTACACCAACAGTCCATCACACTTCTCCCCAACCCACTACACCAACACTCCATCACACTCCTCCCCAACAACCTACACCAACACTCCATCACACTACTACCCAACAACCCACACCAAGACTGCTTCACACTCCTCCCAAACACTCCATCACACTCCTCCCTAACATCTTATACCAACACTCCATCTCACTCCTCCCCAACTCTCCATCACAGTCCTCCCCAACACTCCATCGAACTCCTCCCCAACACCCTACATCAACACTCCATCACACTTCGCCCCATCACCCCATCACACTCCTCCGCAACATCCTACAACACTCCATCAAGCTCCTCCCTAGCACCCTACAGCAATACTCCATCAGACTCCTCCCCAACCCCCTACACCAACACTCCATCACGTTCCTCCCCAACACCCTACACCAACACTCCATCACACTCCTCCCTAACACCTACACCAACACTCCATCACACTCCTCCCCAAAACCCTACACCAACACTCCATCACACTCCTCCACAACCCCCTACACCAACACTCCATCACACTCCTCCCCAACTCCTACACCAGAACTACATCACAACCCACCACAACACCCTACACCAACACTCCATCACACTCCTCCCCAAAACCCTACACCAACACTCCATCACACCCCTCCCCAACACCCAACACCAACACTCCATCACACTCCTCCCCAGCACCATACACCAACACTGCATCACACTCCTCCCCAAAACCCTACACCAACACTGCAACACACTCCTCCCCAACCTCCTACACCAACACTCCATCACACTCCTCCACAACACCATACACCAACACTCCATCACACTCCTCCCCAACTCCTACACCAGAACTACATCACAACCCACCACAACACCCTACACCAACACTCCATCACACTCCTCCCCAACCCCCTACATCAACACTCCGTCACACTCCTCCCCAAACCCCTACACCAACACTCCATCACACCCCACCACAACAACCTACACCAACACTCCATCACACTCCTCCCCAACACGCTACACCAACACACCATCACACTCCTCCCCAACACACTACACCCACACTCCATCACACTCCTCCCCAAAACCCTACACCAACACTCCATCACACTCCTCCACAACCGCCTACACCAACACTCCATCACACTCCTCCCCAACACCCTACACCAAAACTGCTTCACACTCCTCCCCAACAACCTACACCAACACTCCATCACACTACTACCCAACAACCCACACCAAGACTGCTTCACACTCCTCCCAAACACTCCATCACACTCCTCCCTAACATCTTATACCAACATTCCATCTCACTCCTCCCCAACTCTCCATCACAGTCCTCCCCAACACTCCATCGAACTCCTCCCCAACACCCTACATCAACACTCCATCACACTTCGCCCCAACACTCCATCACACTACTCCGCAACATCCTACAACACTCCATCAAGCTCCTCCCTAGCACCCTACAGCAATACTCCATCACACTCCTCCCCAACCACCTACATCAACACTCCATCACACTCCTCCCCACCACCCTACACCAACACTCCATCACACTCCTCCCTAACACCTACACCAACACTCCATCACACTCCTCCCCAACACACTACAAAAGCACTGCATCACACTCCTCCCCAACACCATACACCAACACTCCATCACACTCCTCCACAACCCCCTACACCAACACTCCATCACAATCCTCCCCAACACCCTACACCAGAACTACATCACACCCCTCCCCAACACCCTACACCAACACTCCATCACACCCCACCACAACAACCTACACCAACACTCCATCACACTCCTCCCCAACACCCTACACCAACACTCCATCACAATCCTCCCCAACACCCTACACCAGAACTACATCACAACCCACCACAACACCCTACACCAACACTCCATCACACTCCTCCCCAACTCCTACACCAGAACTACATCACAACCCACCACAACACCCTACACCAACACTCCATCACACTCCTCCCCAAAACCCTACACCAACACTCCATCACACCCCTCCCCAACACCCTACACCAACACTCCATCACACTCCTCCCCAACCCCCTACATCAACACTCCGTCACACTCCTCCCCAAACCCCTACACCAACACTCCATCACACCCCACCACAACAACCTACACCAACACTCCATCACACTCCTCCCCAACACCCTACACCAACACACCATCACACTCCTCCCCAAAACCCTACACCAACACTCCATCACACTCCTCCACAACACCCTACACCAACACTACATCACACCCCACCACAACACCCTACACCAACACTCCATCACACTCCTCCCCAAACCCCTACACCAACACTCCATCACACTCCTCCCCAACCCCCTACATCAACACTCCATCACACTCCTCCCCAACCCCCTACACCAACATTCCATCACACTCCACCCCAAAACCCTACACCAACACTCCATCACACCCCACCACAACACCCTACACCAACACTCCATCACACTCCTCCCCAACACCTACATCAACACTCCATCACACTCCTCCCCAACTCCTACACCAACACTCCAACGCACTCCTCCCCAAAACCCTACACCGACACTACATCACACCCCACCACAACACCCTAGACCAAAACTCCATCACACTCCTCCCCAACACCCTACACCAACACTCCATCACACTCCACCACAACACCCTACACCAACACTCCATCAGACTTCTCCCCAACACCCTACACCAACACACCATCACACTCCTCCGCAACACGCTACACCAACACTCCATCACACTCCTCCCCCAACAGTCAATCGCACTCCTCCCCAACACCCTACACCAACACTCCATCACACTTCTCCCCAACACCTACACCAACACACCATCACACTCCTCCGCAACACGCTACACCAAGACTGCTTCACAGTCCTCCCAAACACTCCATCATACTCCTCCCTAACATCTTATACCAACACTCCATCTCACTCCTCCCCAACTCTCCATCACAGTCCTCCCCAACACTCCATCGAACTCCTCCCCAACACCCTACACCAACACTCCATCACACTCCTCCCCAACAGTCCATCACACTACTCCGCAACATCCTACACCAACACACCATCACACAGCACCCCAACACCTACATCAACAGTCCATCACACTCCTCCCCAACACCGTACAAAATCACTCCAACAAACTCCACCACATTACCCTACGCCAACACTCCATCACACTCCTCCCCAACACCTTACAGCAACTCTCCATCACACTCCTCCCGAACACCCTACACCAACACTCCATCACACTCCTCCCCAACACCCTACGCCAACACTCCATCACACACCTCCCCAACACCTTACAGCAACTCTCCATCACATTCCTCCCGAACACCCTACACCAACACTCCATCATACACTTCCCGAACAATCTACACCAACACACGATCACACTCCTCCCCCAACACCATACACCAATACTGCATCACACTCCTCCCCAACCTCCTACACCAACACTCCATCACACTCCTCCACAACACCCTACACCAACACTCCATCACACTGCTCCCCAACCCCCTACACCAACACTGCATCACACTCCTCCCCAACCTCCTACACCAACACTCCATCACACTCCTCCCCAACCTCCTACACCAACACTCCATCACACTTCGCCCCAACACCCCATCACACTACTCCGCAACATCCTACAACACTCCATCAAGCTCCTCCCCAGCACCCTACAGCAATACTCCATCACACTCCTCCCCAACTCTTACACCAACACTCCAACACACTCCTCCCCAAAACCCTACACCGACACTACATCACACCCCACCACAACACCCTAGACCAAAACTCCATCACACTCCTCCCCAACACCCTACACCAACACTCCATCACACTCCACCACAACACCCTACACCAACACTCCATCAGACTTCTCCCCAACACCCTACACCAACACACCATCACACTCCTCCGCAACACGCTACACCAACACTCCATCACACTCCTCCCCAACAGTCAATCGCACTCCTCCCCAACACCCTACACCAACACTCCATCACACTTCTCCCCAACACCTACACCAACACACCATCACACTCCTCCGCAACACGCTACACCAAGACTGCTTCACAGTCCTCCCAAACACTCCATCATACTCCTCCCTAACATCTTATACCAACACTCCATCTCACTCCTCCCCAACTCTCCATCACAGTCCTCCCCAACACTCCATCGAACTCCTCCCCAACACCCTACAGCAACACTCCATCACACTCCTCCCCAACACTCCATCACACTACTCCGCAACATCCTACACCAACACACCATCACACAGCACCCCAACACCTACATCAACAGTCCATCACACTCCTCCCCAACACCGTACAAAATCACTCCAACAAACTCCACCACATTACCCTACGCCAACACTCCATCACACTCCTCCCCAACACCTTACAGCAACTCTCCATCACACTCCTCCCGAACACCCTACACCAACACTCCATCACACTCCTCCCCAACACCCTACGCCAACACTCCATCACACACCTCCCCAACACCTTACAGCAACTCTCCATCACATTCCTCCCGAACACCCTACACCAACACTCCATCATACACTTCCCGAACAATCTACACCAACACACGATCACACTCCTCCCCAACACCATACACCAATACTGCATCACACTCCTCCCCAACCTCCTACACCAACACTCCATCACACTCCTCCACAACACCCTACACCAACACTCCATCACACTGCTCCCCAACCCCCTACACCAACACTGCATCACACTCCTCCCCAACCTCCTACACCAACACTCCATCACACTTCGCCCCAACACCCCATCACACTACTCCGCAACATCCTACAACACTCCATCAAGCTCCTCCCCAGCACCCTACAGCAATACTCCATCACACTCCTCCCCAACCCCCTACATCAACACTCCATCACACTCCTCCCCAATTCCTACACCAGAACTACATCACAACCCACCACAACACCCTACACCAACACTCCATCACACTCCTCCCCAAAACCCTACACCAACACTCCATCACACTCCTCCACAACCCCCTACACCAACACTCCATCACACTCCTCCCCAACACCCTACACCAACACTCCATCACACCCCACCACAACAACCTACACCAACACTCCATCACACTCCTCCCCAAAACCCTACACCAACACTCCATCACACTCCTCCACAACCCCCTACACCAACACTCCATCACACTCCTCCCCAACACCCTACACCAACACTGCATCACACTCCTCCCCAACCCCCTACACCAACACTCCATCACACTCCTCCCCAACACCAGACACCAACACTCCATTACACTCCTCCACAACACCATACACCAACTCTCTATCACACTCCTCCCCAACCTCCTACACCAACACTCCATCACACCCCACCACAACAACCTACACCAACACTCCATCACACTCCTCCCCAACACCCTACACCAACACTCCATCACACCCCTCCCCAACACCATACACCAACTCTCTATCACACTCCTCCCGAACCTCCTACACCAACACTCCATCATACTCCTCCCCAACACCATACACCACTACTCCATCACACTCCTCCCCAACACCATACACCAAAAATGCTTCACACTCCATCACACTCCTCCCTAACATCTTATACCAACACTCCATCGAACTCCTCCCCAACTCTCCATCACAGTCCTCCCCAACACTCCATCAAACTCCTCCCCAACACCCTACACCAACACTCCATCACACTTCGCCCCAACCCCCTACATCAACACTCCATCACACTCCTCCCCAACCCCCTACACCAACACTCCATCACACTCCTCCCCAACAGCAGACACCAACACTCCATCACACTCCTCCCCAAAACCCTACACCAACAGTCCATCACACTCCTCCCCAACACCCTACACCAACACACCATCACACTCCTCCCCAACACACTACACCAACACTGCATCACACTCCTCCTCAACAGTCAATCGCACTCCTCCCCAACACCCTACACCAACACTCGATCACACTCCTCCTCAACCCCCTACACCAACACTCCATCACACTCCTCCCCAAAACCCTACACCAACACTCCATCACACTCCTCCCCAACACCCTACACCAACACACCATCACACTCCTCCCCAACACACTACACCAACACTGCATCACACTCCTCCTCAACAGTGAATCGCACTCCTCCCCAACACCCTACACCAACACTCTATCACACTTCTCCCCAACACCCTGCACCAACACACCATCACACTCCTCCGCAACACGCTAGACCAACACTCCATCACACTCCTCCACAACAGTCAATCGCACTCCTCCCCAACACCCTACACCAACACTCCATCACACTTCTCCCCAACCCCCTACACCAACACTGCATCACACTCCTCCCAAAACCCTACACCAACACTCCATCACACTCCTCCCCAAAACCCTACACCAACACTCCATCACACTCCTCCCCAAAACCGTACACCAACACTCCATCACACTCCTCCCCAAAACCCTACACCAACACTCCATCACACTCCTCCCCAACACCCTACACCAACACTCCATCACACTCCTCCCCAACACCCTACACCAACACTCCATCACACTCCTCCCCAAAACCCTACACCAACACTCCATCACACTCCTCCCCAACACCCTACACCAACACTCCATCACACTCCTCCCCAACTCCTACACCAGAACTACATCACAACCCACCACAACACCCTACACCAACACTACATCACACTCCTCCCCAACACCCTACACCAACACTCCATCACACTCCTCCCCAACTCCTACACCAGAACTACATCACACCCCACCACAACACCCTACAGCAATACTCCATCACACTCCTCCCCAAAACCCTACACCAACACTCCATCACACTCCTCCACAACACGCTACACCAACACTCCATCACACTCCTCCCCAACACCCTACACCAACACTCCATCACACTCCTCCCCAACACCCTACACCAACACTCCATCACACTCCTCCCCAACTCCTACACCAGAACTACATCACACCCCACCACAACACCCTACACCAACACTGCATCACACTCCTCCCCAACTCCTACACCAGCACTCCATCACACTCCTCCCCAACACCCTACACCAACACTCCATCACACTCATCCCCAACACCCTACACCAACACACCATCACACTCCTCCGCAACACGCTACAGCAAGACTGCTTCACACTCCTCCCAAACACTCCATCATACTCCTCCCTAACATCTTATACCAACACTCCATCTCAATCCTCCCCAACCCCCTACACCAACACTCCATCACACTCCTCCCCAACACCTACACCAACACTCCATCACACTCCTCCCCAACACCCTACACCAACACTTCATCACACTCCTCCCCAACACCCTACACCAACACTCCATCACACCCCACCACAACACCCTACACCAACACTCCATCACATTCCTCCCCAACTCCTACACCAGAACTACATCACAACCCACCACAACACCCTACAGCAATACTCCATCACACTCCTCCCCAACTCCTACACCAGCACTACATCACACCCCACCACAACAACCTACACCAACACTCCATCACACTCCTCCCCAAAACCCTACACCAACACTCCATCACACTCCTCCCCAACACCCTACACCAACACTCCATCACACTCCTCCCCAACACCATACACCAACACTGCATCACACTCCTCCCCAAAACCCTACACCAACACACGATCACACTCCTCCCCAACACCCTACACCAACACTGCATCACACTCCTCCCCAACAGTCAATCGCACTCCTCCCCAACACCCTACACCAACAGTCCATCACACTTCTCCCCAACCCCCTACACCAACACTCCATCACACCCCACCACAACACCCTACACCAACACTCCATCACACCCCTCCCCAACTCCTACACCAATACTCCATCACACTCCTCCTCCCCAAACCCCTACACCAACACTCCATCACACTCCTCCCCAAAACCCTACACCAACACTCCATCACACTCCACCACAACACCCTACACCAACACACCATCACACCCCACCACAACAACCTACACCAACACTCCATCACACTCCTCCCCAACACCCTACACCAACACACCATCACACTCCTCCCCAAAACCCTACACCAACACTCCATCACACTCCTCCCCAAAACCCTACACCAACACTCCATCACACTCCTCCCCAACTCCTACACCAACACTCCATCACACTCCTCCACAACAACCTACACCAACACTCCATCACACTCCTCCACAACACCCTACACCAACACTCCATCACACTCCTCCCCAACACCTACACCAACACTCCATCACACTCCTCCACAACACCCCAAACCAACACACCATCACACTCCTCCCCAACCCCCTACATCAACACTCCATCACACTCCTCCCCAACCCCCTACACCAACACTCCATCACACTCCTCCCCAACACCAGACACCAACACTCCATCACACTCCTCCCCAAAACCCTACACCAACACTCCATCACACTCCTCCCCAACACCCTACACCAACACACCATCACACTCCTCCCCAACACACTACACCAACACTGCATCACACTCCTCCTCAACAGTCAATCGCACTCCTCCCCAACACCCTACACCAACACTCCATCACACTCCTCCTCAACACCCTACACCACTACTCCATCACACTCCTCCGCAACACGCTACACCAAAAATGCTTCACACTCCTCCCCAACACCCATCACACTCCTCCCTAACACCCAACACCAACACTCCATCACACTTCGCCCCAACACCCTACAGCAAATCTCCATCACATACCTCCCGAACACCCTACACCAACACTCCATCATACACTTCCCGAACAATCTACACCAACACACGATCACACTCCTCCCCAACACCATACACCAACACTGCATCACACTCCTCCCCAACCTCCTACACCAACACTCCATCACACTCCTCCCCAACACCCTACACCAACACTCCATCACACTCCTCCCCAACCTCCTACACCAACACTCCATCACACTCCTCCCCAACACCCTACACCAACACTCCATCACACCCCTCCCCAACACCCCATCACACTACTCCGCAACATCCTACAACACTCCATCACGCTCCTCCCTAGCACCCTACAGCAATACTCCATCACACTCCTCCCCAACCCCCTACATCAACACTCCGTCACACTCCTCCCCAACTCCTACACCAGAACTACATCACAACCCACCACAACACCCTACACCAACACTCCATCACACTCCTCCCAAATCCCTACACCAACACTCCATCACACTCCTCCCCAAACCCCTACACCAACACTCCATCACACCACTCCCCAACACCAGACACCAACACTCCATCACATTCCTCCCCAACCCCCTACACCAACACTCCATCACACTTCTCCCCAACACCCTACACCAACACACCATCACACTCCTCCACAACACGCTACAGCAAGACTGCTTCACACTCCTCCCAAACACTCCATCATACTCCTCCCTAACATCTTATACCAACACTCCATCACACTCCTCCCCAACTCTCCATCACAGTCCTCCCCAACACTCCATCTCACTCCTCCCCAACACCCTACACCAACACTCCATCACACTTCGCCCCAACACCCCATCACACTACTCCGCAACATCCTACAACACTCCATCAAGCTCCTCCCTAGCACCCTACAGCAATACTCCATCACACTCCTCCCCAACCCCCTACATCAACACTCCATCACACTCCTCCCCAACTCCTACACCAGAACTACATCACAACCCACCACAACACCCTACACCAACACTCCATCACACTCCTCCCCAACCCCCTACACCAACACTCCATCACACCCCACCACAACACCCTACACCAACACTCCATCACACTCCTCCCCAACACACTACACCAACACACCATCACACTCCTCCCCAACACCCTACACCAACACTGCATCACACTCCTCCCCAACACCCTACACCAACACTCCATCACACTCCTCCCCAACACCCTACACCAACACTCCATCACACTCCTGCCCAACCCCCTACACCAACACTCCATCACACTCCTCCCCAACACCTACACCAACACTCCATCACACTCCTCCACAACACCATACACCAACACTCCATCACACTCCTCCCCAACACCCTACACCAACACTCCATCACACTCCTCCCCAACTCCTACACCAGTACTACATCACACCCCACCACAACACCCTACAGCAATACTCCATCACACTCCTCCTCAACCCCCTACATCAACACTCCATCACACCCCACCACAACACCCTACTCCAACACACCATCACACTCCTCCCCAACACACTACACCAACACTGCATCACACTCCTCCTCAACACCCTGCACCAACACTCCATCACACTCCTCCCCAACCCCCTACATCAACACTCCATCACACTCCTCCCCAACCCCCTACACCAACACTCCATCACACTCCTCCCCAACACCAGACACCAACACTCCATCACACTCCTCCCCAAAACCCTACACCAACACTCCATCACACTCCTCCCCAACACCCTACACCAACATACCATCACACTCCTCCCCAACACACTACACCAACACTGCATCACACTCCTCCTCAACAGTCAATCGCACTCCTCCCCAACACCCTACACCAACACTCCATCACACTCCTCCTCAACACCCTACACCACTACTCCATCACACTCCTCCGCAACACGCTACACCAAAAATGCTTCACACTCCTCCCTAACACCCAACACCAACACTCCATCACACTTCGCCCCAACACCCTACAGCAACTCTCCATCACATTCCTCCCGAACACCCTACACCAACACTCCATCATACACTTCCCGAACAATCTACACCAACACACGATCACACTCCTCCCCAACACCATACACCAACACTGCATCACACTGCTCCCCAACCTCCTACACAAACACTCCATCACACTCCTCCCCAACACCCTACACCAACACTCCATCACACTCCTCCCCAACCTCCTACACCAACACACCATCACACTCCTCCCTCACATCCTATACCAACACTCCATCACATTCCTCCCCAACTCTCCATCACAGTCCTCCCCAACACTCCATCGAACTCCTCCCCAACACCCAACACCAACACTCCATCACACCCCTCCCCAACACCCCATCACACTACTCCGCAACATCCTACAACACTCCATCAAGCTCCTCCCGAGCACCCTACAGCAGTACTCCATCACACTCCTCCCCAACCCCCTACACCAACACTCCATCACACCACTCCCCAACACCAGACACCAACACTCCATCACACTCCTCCCAAACCCCCTACACCAACACTCCATCACACCCCTCCTCAACACCCAACACCAACACTCCATCACATTTCTCCCCAACAGCCTACACCAACACACCATCACACTCCTCCCCAACACCCTACACCAACACTGCATCAAACTCCTCCCCAACAGTCAATCGCACTCCTCCCCAACACCCTACACCAACAGTCAATCACAATTCTCCCCAACACCCTACACCAACACTGCATCACACTCCTCCTCAACAGTCAATCGCACTCCTCCCCAACACCCTACACCAACACTCCATCACACTCCTCCTCAACACCCTACACCAACACTCCATCACACTCCTCCCCAACACCCTACACCAACACTACATCACACTCCTCCCCAACTCCCTACACCAAAACTCCATCACACTCCTCCCCAACAGTCAATCGCACTCCTCCCCAACACCCTACACCAACACTCCATCACACTCCTCCTCAACACCCTACACCAACACACCATCACACTCCTCCCCAACACCCTACACCAACACTCCATGACACTCCTCCCCAACAGTCAATCGCACTCCTCCCCAACACCCTACACCAACACTGCATCACACTCCTCCCCAACACCATACTCCACTACTCCATCACACCCCTCCCCAACACCATACACCACTACTCCATCACACCCCTCCCCAACCCCCTACACCAACACTCCATCACACTCCTCCCCAACAACCCACACCAACACTGCATCACATTCCTCCCCAACCCCCTACACCAACACTCCATCATACTCCTCCCCAACACCAGACACCAACACACCATCACACTCCTCCCCAACCCCCTACACAAACACTCCATCACACTCCTCCCCAACACCATACTCCACTACTCCATCACACCCCTCCCCAACACCATACACCACTACTCCATCACACCCCTCCCCAACCCCCGACACCAACACTCCATCACACTCCTCCCCAACAACCCACACCAACACTGCATCACACTCCTCCCCAACCCCCTACACCAACACTCCATCATACTCCTCCCCAACACCAGACACCAACACACCATCACACTCCTCCCCAACCCCCTACACAAACACTCCATCACACTCCTCCCCAACACCCTACACCAACACTCCATCACATTCCTCCCCAACACCATACACCAACACTCCATCACACTCCTCCACAACACCCTAGACCAACACTCCATCACACTCCTCCCCAACACCATACACCAACACTCCATCACACTCCTCCACAACCCCCTACACCAACACTCCATCACACTCCTCCCCAACACCCTACACTAACACTGCATCACACTCCACCACAACACCCTACACCAACACTCCATCACACTCCTCCCCAACACCCTACACCAACACTGCATCACACTCCTCCCCAAAACCCTACACCAGCACTCCATCACACTCCTCCCCAACACCTACACCAATACTCCATCACACTCCTCCCCAACACCAGACACCAACACTCCATCACACTCCTCCCCAACACCCTACACCAACACTCAATCACACTTCGCCCCAACACCCCATCACACTCCTCCGCAACATCCTACAACACTCCATCACACTCCTCCCCAAAACCCTACACCAACACTCCATCACACTCCACCACAACACCCTACACCAACACTCCATCACACTCCTCCCCAAAACCCTACACCAACACTCCATCACACTCCTCCCCAAAACCCTACACCAACACTCCATCACACCCCACCACAACAACCTACACCAACACTCCATCACACTCCTCCCCAACACCCTACACCAACACACCATCACACTCCTCCCCAACACACTACACCAACACTGCATCACACTCCTCCTCAACAGTCAATCGCACTCCTCCTCAACACCCTACACCAACACTCCATCACACTCCTCCCCAACACCCTACACCAACACACCATCACACTCCTCCCCAATACCCTACACCAACAGTCCATCACACTCCACCCCAACTCTCCATCACAGTCCTCCCCAACACTCCATCGAACTCCTCCCCAACACCCTACACCAACACTCCATCACACTCCTCCGCAACACGCTACACCAAGACTGCTTCACACTCCTCCCAAACACTCCATCATACTCCTCCCTAACATCTTATACCAACACTCCATCTCACTCCTCCCCAACTCTCCATCACAGTCCTCCCCAACGCTCCATCGAACTCCTCCCCAACACCCTACACCAACACTCCATCACACTTCGCCCCAACACCCCATCACACTACTCCGCAACATCCTCCAACACTCCATCAAGCTCCTCCCTAGCACCCTACAGCAATACTCCATCATACTCCTCCCCAACCCCCTACATCAACACTCCGTCACACTCCTCCCCAACTCCTACACCAGCACTACATCACAACCCACCACAACACCCTACACCAACACTCCATCACACTCCTCCCCAAAACCCTACACCAACACTCCATCACACTCCTCCCCAAAACCCTACACCAACACTCCATCACACTCCACCCCAAACCCCTACACCAACACTCCATCACACCCCACCACAACACCCTACACCAACACTCCATCACACTCCTCCCCAAAACCCTACACCAACACACCATCACACTCCTCCCCAACACCCTACACCAACACTCCATCACACTCCTCCCCAACACACTACACCAACACTCCATCACACCCCACCACAACACCCTACACCAACACACCATCACACTCCTCCCCAACACACTACACCAACACTCCATCACACTCCTCCCCAACCCCCTACACCAACACTCCATCACACTCCACCACAACACCCTACACCAACACACCCTCACACTCCTCCCCAACCCCCTACATCAACACTCCATCACACTCCTCCCCAACTCCTACACCAGAACTACATCACAACCCACCACAACACCCTAGACCAACACTCCATCACACTCCTCCCCAAAACCCTACACCAACACTCCATCACACTCCACCACAACACCCTACACCAACACTCCATCACACTCCTCCCCAAAAATCCTACACCAACACTCCATCACACCCCTCCCCAACCCCCTACACCAACACTCCATCACACCCCTCCCCAACACCAGACACCAGAACTACATCACACTCCTCCCCAACCCCCTACACCAACACTCCATCACACCCCTCCCCAACACCAGACACCAACACTCCATCACACTCCTCCCCAACCCCCTACACCAACACTCCATCACACTCCTCCCTAACATCTTATACCAACACTCCATCTCACTCCTCCCCAACTCTCCATCACAGTCCTCCCCAACGCTCCATCAAACTCCTCCCCAACACCCTACACCAACACTCCATCACACTTCGCCCCAACACCCCATCACACTACTCCGCAACATCCTCCAACACTCCATCACACTCCTCCCTAGCACCCTACAGCAATACTCCATCACACTCCTCCCCAACCCCCTACATCAACACTCCATCACACTCCTCCACAACACCCTACACCAACACTACATCACAACCCACCACAACACCCTACACCAACACTCCATCACACTCCTCCCCAAAACCCTACACCAACACTACATCACACCCCACCACAACACCCTACACCAACACTCCATCACACTCCTCCCCAAAACCCTACACCAACACTCCGTCACACTCCTCCCCAACTCCTACACCAACACTACATCACACCCCACCACAACACCCTACACCAACACTCTATCACACTCCTCCCCAACACCCTACATCAACACTCCATCACACCCCACCACAACACCCTACACCAACACTCCATCACACTCCTCCCCAACACCTACACCAACACTCCATCACACTCCTCCCCAACACCCTACACCAACACTCCATCACACTCCTCCCCAACACCCTACACCAACACTCCATCACACCCCAACACAACACCCTACACCAACACTCCATCACACTCCTCCCCAACACCCTACACCAACACTCCATCACACTCCTCCCCAACTCCTACACCAACACTCCATCACACCCCACCACAACACCCTACACCAACACTCCATCACACTCCTCCCCAAAACCCTACACCAACACTCCATCACACTCCTCCCCAACACCCTACACCAACACTCCATCACACTCCTCCCCAACACACTACACCAACACTCCATCACACTCCGCCCCAACAACCCACACCAATACTGCATCACACTCCTCCACAACACCATACACCACTACTCCATCACACTCCTCCACAACACGCTACACCAGAAATGCTTCACACTCCATCACACTCCTCCATAACATCCTATACCAACACTCCATCTCACTCCTCCCCAACTCTCCATCACAGTCCTCCCCAACACTCCATCGAACTCCTCCCCAACACCCTACACCAACACTCCATCACACTTCGCCCCAACACCCCATCACACTCCTCCCCAACACCCTACACCAACACTCCATCACACTCCTCCCCAACTCCTACACCAACACTCCATCACACTCCTCCCGAACACCTACACCAACACTCCATCACACTCCTCCGCAACACCCTACATCAACACACCATCACACTCCTCCCCAAAACCCTACACCAGCACTCCATCACACTCCTCCCCAACCCCCTACACCAACACTCCATCACACTCCTCCCCAAAACCCTACACCAACACTCCATCACACTCCTCCCCAACACCCTACACCAACACTCCATCACACTCCTCCCCAACACCCTACACCAACACTCCATCACACTCCTCCCGAACACCTACACCAACACTCCATCACACTCCTCCCCAACCCCCTACACCAGAACTACATCACACCCCACCACAACACCCTACACCAACACTCCATCACACTCCTCCCCAACCCCCTACATCAACACTCCATCACACTCCTCCCCAACTCCTACACCAGAACTACATCACACCCCACCACAACACCCTACACCAACACTCCATCACACTCCTCCCCAACACCCTACACCAACACTCCATCACACTCCTCCCCAACACCCTACACCAACACTCCATCACACCCCTCCCCAAAACCCTACACCAAAACTCCATCACACTCCTCCCCAACACCCTACACCAACACACCATCACACTCCTCCCCAACACACTACACCAACACTGCATCACACTCCTCCCCAAACCCCTACACCAACACTCCATCACACCCCACCACAACACCCTACACCAACACTCCATCACACTCCTCCCCAACACCCTACACCAACACTCCATCACACTCCTCCGCAACACCCTACACCAACACTCCATCACACTCCTCCCCAAAACCCTACACCAACACTCCATCACACTCCTCCCCAACCCCCTACACCAACACTCCATCACACTCCTCCCCAACACCCAACACCAACACTGCATCACACCCCTCCCCAACACCCCATCACACTCCTCCGCAACATCCTACAACACTCCATCAAGCTCCTCCCTAGCACCCTACAGCAATGCTCCATCACACTCCTCCCCAACCCCATACTCCAACACTCCATCACACTCCTCCCCAACACCCTACACCAACACTCCATCACACTCCTCCCCAAACCCCTACACCAACACTCCATCACACCCCACCACAACACCCTACACCAACACTCCATCACACTCCTCCCCAACACCCTACACCAACACTCCATCACACTCCTCCCCAACACCCTACACCAACACTACATCACACCCCACCACAACACCCTACACCAACACTCCATCACACTCCTCCCCAAACCCCTACACCAACACCCCATCAAAACCCCACCACAACACCCTACACGAACACTCCATCACACTCCTCCCCAACCCCCTACACCAACACTCCATCACACTCCTCCCCAAACCCCTACACCAACACTCCATCACACCCCTCCACAACACACTACACCAACACTCCATCACACCCCTCCCCAACACCCTACACCAACACTCCATCACATTTCTCCCCAACAGCCTAAACCAACACACCATCACAGTCCTCCCCAACACCCTACACCAACACTGCAACACACTCCTCCCCATCAGTCAATCGCACTCCTCCCCAACACCCTACACCAACAGTCCATCACACTTCTCCCCAACCCCCTACACCAACACTCCATCACACTCCTCCCCAACACCATACACCAACACTCCATCACACTCATCCCCAACACCCTACACCAACACTCCATCACACCACACCACAACACCCTACACCAACACTCCAACACATTCCTCCCCCAAACCCTACACCAACACCCCATCACACCCCTACACAGCACCCTACACCAACACTCCATCACACTCATCCCCAACCCCCTACACCAACACTCCATCACACTCCTCCCCAACAGCCTACACCAACACACCATCACAGTCCTCCCCAACACCCTACACCAACACTGCATCACACTCCTCCCCAACAGTCAATCGCACTCCTCCCCAACACCCTACACCAACACTCCATCACACTTCGCCACATCACCCCATCACACTCCTCCCCAACACCCTACACCAACACTCCATCACACCACACCACAACACCCTACACCAACACTCCAACACACTCCTCCCCCAAACCCTACACCAACACCCCATCACACCTCAACACAACACCCTACACCAACACTCCATCACACCCCTCCACAACACACTACACCAACACTCCATCACACCCCTCCCCAACACCCTACACCAACACTCCATCACATTTCTCCCCAACAGCCTAAACCAACACACCATCACAGTCCTCCCCAACACCCTACACCAACACTGCAACACACTCCTCCCCATCAGTCAATCGCACTCCTCCCCAACACCCTACACCAACAGTCCATCACACTTCTCCCCAACCCCCTACACCAACACTCCATCACACTCCTCCCCAACACCATACACCAACACTCCATCACACTCATCCCCAACACCCTACACCAACACTCCATCACACCACACCACAACACCCTACACCAACACTCCAACACACTCCTCCCCCAAACCCTACACCAACACCCCATCACACCCCTACACAACACCCTACACCAACACTCCATCACACTCATCCACAACCCCCTACACCAACACTCCATCACACTCCTCCCCAACAGCCTACACCAACACACCATCACAGTCCTCCCCAACACCCTACACCAACACTGCATCACACTCCTCCCCAACAGTCAATCGCACTCCTCCCCAACACCCTACACCAACACTCCATCACACTTCGCCACATCACCCCATCACACTCCTCCCCAACACCCTACACCAACACTCCATCACACCACACCACAACACCCTACACCAACACTCCAACACACTCCTCCCCCAAACCCTACACCAACACCCCATCACACCCCAACACAACACCCTACACCAACACTCCATCACACTCCTCCCCAACACCATACACCAACACTCCATCACACTACTCCCCAAAACCCTACACCAACACACGATCACACTCCTCAGCAACACGCTACACCAACACTCCATCACACTCCTCAGGAACACGCTACACCAACACTCCATCACACTCCTCCCAAACAACCCACACCAAGACTGCTTCACACTCCTCCCAAACACTCCATCACACTCCTCCCTAACATCTTATACCAAAACTCCATCTCACTCCTCCCCAACTCTCCATCACAGTCCTCCCCAACACTCCATCAAACTCCTCCCCAACACCCAACACTAACACTCCATCACACTTCGCCCCAACACCCCATCACACTCCTCCGCAACCTCCTATAACACCCCATCAAGCTCTTCCCTAACACCCTACAGCAATACTCCATCACATTCTTCCCCAACCCCATACACCAACACTCCATCACGCTCCTCCCCAACACCGTACACCAACACTCCATCACACTCCTCCCTAACGTCTTATACCAACACTCCATCTCACTCCTCCCCAACTCTCCATCACAGTCCACCCCAACACCCCATTGAACTCCTCCCCAACACCCTACATCAACACTCCATCACACTCCACCCCAACCCCCTACACCAACACTCCATCACACTCCTCCCCAACAACCCACACCAACACTCCATCACACCCCACCACAACACCCTACACCAACACTCCATCACGCTCCTCCCCAACACCCTACACCAACACTCCATCACACTCCTCCCTAACATCTTATACCAACACTCCATCTCACTCCTCCCCAACTCTCCATCACAGTCCTCCCCAACACTCCATCGAACTCCTCCCCAACACCCTACATCAACACTCCATCACACTCCTCCCCAACCCCCTACACCAACACTCCATCACACTCCTCCCCAACCCCCTACACCAACACTCCATCACACCCCACCACAACACCCTACACCAACACTCCATCACACTCCTCCCCAACCCCCTACACCAACACTCCATCACACCCCACCACAACACCCTACACCAACACTCCATCACACTCTTCCCCAAACCCCTACACCAACACTCCATCACACTCCTCCCCAAACCCCTACACCAACACTCCATCACACCCCACCACAACACCCTACACCAACACTCCATCACACTCCTCCCCAACCCCCTGCACCAACACTCCATCACACTCCTCCCCAACACCCTACACCAACACTACATCACACCCCACCACAACACACTACACCAACACTCCATCACACTCATCCCCAAACCCCTACACCAACACCCCATCACACCCCACCACAACACCCTACACCAACACTCCATCACACCCCTCCCCAACACGCAACACCAACACTGCATCACACTCCTCCCCAACACACTACACCAACACTGCAACACACTCCTCCCCATCAGTCAATCGCACTCCTCCCCAACACCCTACACCAACACTCCATCACAACCCACCACAACACCCTACACCAACACTCCATCACACTCCTCCCCAACACCCTACACCAACACACCATCACACTCCTCCCCAAAACCCTACATCAACACTCCATCACACTCCTCCCCAACCCCCTACACCAACACTCCATCACACTCCTCCCCAACCCCCTACACCAACACTCCATCACACCCCACCACAACACCCTACACCAACACTCCATCACGCTCCTCCCCAACACCCTACACCAACACTCCATCACACTCCTCCCTAACATCTTATACCAACACTCCATCTCACTCCTCCCCAACTCTCCATCACAGTCCTCCCCAACACTCCATCGAACTCCTCCCCAACACCCTACATCAACACTCCATCACACTCCTCCCCAACCCCCTACACCAACACTCCATCACACTCCTCCCCAACCCCCTACACCAGCACTCCATCACACCCCACCACAACACCCTACACCAACACTCCATCACACTCCTCCCCAACCCCCTACACCAACACTCCATCACACCCCACCACAACACCCTACACCAACACTCCATCACACTCTTCCCCAAACCCCTACACCAACACTCCATCACACTCCTCCCCAAACCCCTACACCAACACTCCATCACACCCCACCACAACACCCTACACCAACACTCCATCACACTCCTCCCCAACCCCCTGCACCAACACTCCATCACACTCCTCCCCAACACCCTACACCAACACTACATCACACCCCACCACAACACACTACACCAACACTCCATCACACTCATCCCCAAACCCCTACACCAACACCCCATCACACCCCACCACAACACCCTACACCAACACTCCATCACACTCCTCCCCAAGCCCCTACACCAACACTCCATCACACCCCTCCCCAACACCCAACACCAACACTGCATCACACTCCTCCCCAACACACTACACCAACACTGCAACACACTCCTCCCCATCAGTCAATCGCACTCCTCCCCAACACCCTACACCAACACTCCATCACAACCCACCACAACACCCTACACCAACACTCCATCACACTCCTCCCCAACACCCTACACCAACACACCATCACACTCCTCCCCAAAACCCTACATCAACACTCCATCACACTCCTCCCCAACCCCCTACACCAACACTCCATCACACTCCTCCCCAACACCCTACACCAACACTACATCACACTACTACCCAACCCCCTACACCAACACTCCATCACACTCCTCCCCAACACCCTCCACCAACATTCCATCACACCACACCACAACACCCTACACCAACACTCCAACACACTCCTCCCCCAAACCCTACACCAACACCCCATCACACCCCAACACAACACCCTACACCAACACTCCATCACACTCCTCCCCAACCCCCTACACCAACACTCCATCACACCCCTCCCCAACACCCAACACCAACACTCAATCACATTTCTCCCCAACAGCCTACACCAACACACCATCACACTCCTCCCCAACACCCTGCACCAACACTCCATCACACCACACCACAACACACTACACCAACAGTCCATCACACTTCTCCCCAACCCCCTACACCAACACTCCCTCACACCCCACCACAACACCCTACACCAACACTCCATCATACTCCTCCCCAACACCCTACACCAACACTGCATCACACTCCTCCCCAACAGTCAATCGCACTCCTCCCCAACACCCTGCACCAACAGTCCATCACACTTCTCCCCAACCCCCTACACCAACACTCCATCACACTCCTCCCCAACACCCTACACCAACACTCCATCACACCCCACCACAACACCCTACACCAACACACCATCACACTCCTTCCCAACACCCTACACCAACACTGCATCACACTCCTCCCCAACAGTCAATCGCACTCCTCCCCAACACCCTACACCAACACTCCATCACACTCCTCCCCAACACCCTACACCAACACACCATCACACTCCTCCCCAACACCAGACACCAACACTCCATGACACTCCTCCCCAACACCCTACACCAACACTGCATCACACTCCTCCCCAACAGTCAATCGCACTCCTCCCCAACACCCTACACCAACACTCCATCACACTTCTCCCCAACACCCTACACCAACACTCCATCACACTCCTCCGCAACACGCTACACCAACACTCCATCACACTCCTCCCCAACACCCTAAACCAACACTACATCACACTACTACCCAACACCCTACACCAACACTCCATCACACTCCTCCCCAACAACCTACACCAAAAATGCTTCACACTCCATCACACTCCTCCCTAACATCCTATACCAACACTCCATCTCACTCCTCCCCAACTCTCCATCACAGTCCACCCCAACACTCCATCGAACTCCTCCCCAACACCCTACACCAACACTCCATCACACCCCACCCCAACACCCCATCACACTCCTCCGCAACATCATACAACACTCCATCAAGCTCCTCCCTAACACCCTACAGCAATACTCCATCACACTCCTCCCCAACCCCCTACACCAACACTCCGTCACACTCCTCCCCAACTCCTACACCAGCACTACATCACACCCCACCACAACACCCTACACCAACACTCCATCACACTCCTCCCCAAAACCCTACACCAACACTCCATCACAATCCTCCCCAACACCCTACACCAACACTCCATCACACTCCTCCCCAACACCTACACCAACACTCCATCACACTCCTCCCCAATACCCTACACCAACACACGATCACACTCCTCCCCAACACCCTACACCAACACTCCATCACACTCCTCCCCAACAGTCAATCGCACTCCTCCCCAGCACCCTACACCAACACTCCATCACACTCCTCCCCAACACCCTACACCAACACACCATCACACTCCTCCCCAACACCCTACACTAACACTGCATCACACTCCTCCCCAACAGTCAATCGCACTCCTCCCCAATACCCTACACTAACACTCCATCACACTTCTCCCCAACACCCTGCACCAACACACCATCACACTCCTCCCCAACACCCTACACCAACACTCCATCACACTCCTCCGCAACACGCTACACCAAGACTGCTTCACACTCCTCCCAAACACTCCATCATACTCCTCCCTAACATCTTATACCAACACTCCATCTCACTCCTCCCCAACTCTCCATCACAGTCCTCCCCAACGCTCCATCAAACTCCTCCCCAACATGCTACACCAACACTCCATCACACTTCGCCCCAACACCCCATCACACTACTCCGCAACATCCTACAACACTCCATCAAGCTCCTCCCTAGCACCCTACAGCAATACTCCATCACACTCCTCCCCAACCCCCTACATCAACACTCCATCACACTCCTCCCCAACTCCTACACCAGAACTACATCACAACCCACCACAACACCCTACACCAACACTCCATCACACTCCTCCCCAAAACCCTACACCAACACTCCATCACACTCCTCCCCAAAACCCTACACCAACACTCCATCACACTCATCCCCAACACCCTACACCAACACTCCATCACACCCCACCACAACACCCTACACCAACACTGCATCACACTCCTCCCCAACACCCAACACCAACACTCCATCACACTCCTCCCCAACACCCTACACCAACACTCCATCACACTCCTCCCCAAAACCCTACACCAACACTCCATCACACTCCTCCCCAACACCCTACACCAACACTCCATCACACCCCACCACAACACCCTACACCAACACTGCATCACACTCCTCCCCAACACCCTACACCAACACTCCATCACACTCCTCCCCAAACCCCTACACCAACACTCCATTACACTCCTCCCCAACACCAGACACCAACACTCCATCACACTCCTCCCCAACACCCTACACCAACACTCCATCACACTCCTCCCCAAACCCCTACACCAACACTCCATCACACTCCTCCCCAACACCAGACACCAACACTCCATTACACTCCTCCACAACACCATACACCAACTCTCTATCACACTCCTCCCCAACCTCCTACACCAACACTCCATCATACTCCACCCCAACACCCTACACCACTACTCCATCACACTCCTCCGCAACACGCTACACCAAAAATGCTTCACACTCCTCCCCAACACCCATCACACTCCTCCCTAACACCCAACACCAACACTCCATCACACTGCGCCCCAACACCCTACAGCAACTCTCCATCACATTCCTCCCGAACACCCTACACCAACACTCCATCATACACTTCCCGATCAATCTACACAAACACACGATCACACTCCTCCCCAACACCATACACCAACAGTGCATCACACTGCTCCCCAACCTCCTACACAAACACTTCATCACACTCCTCCCCAACACCCTACACCAAAACTGCTTCACACTCCTCCCCAACACTCCATCACACTCCTCCCTAACATCCTACACCAACACTCCATCACACTTCTCCCCAACACTCGACACCAACGCTCCATCACACTCCTCCCCAACCCCCTACACCAACACTCCATCACACTCCTCCACAACCGCCTACACCAACACTACATCACACTCCTCCCCAACCCCCTGCACCAACACTCCATCACACTCCTCCACAACACACTACACCAACACTGCATCACACTCCTCCTCAACAGTCAATCGCACTCCTCCCCAACACCCTACACCAACACTCCATCACACTCCTCCTCAACACCCTACACCACTACTCCATCACACTCCTCGGCAACACGCTACACCAAAAATGCTTCACACTCCTCCCCAACACCCATCACACTCCTCCCTAACACCCAACACCAACACTCCATCACACTTCGCCCCAACACCCTACAGCAACTCTCCGTCACATTCCTCCCGAACACCCTACACCAACACTCCATCATACACTTCCCGAACAATCTACACCAACACACGATCACACTCCTCCCCAACACCATACACCAACACTGCATCACACTGCTCCCCAACCTCCTACACAAACACTTCATCACACTCCTCCCCAACACCCTACACCAACACTCCATCACACTCCTCCCCAACCTCCTACACCAACACTCCATCACACTCCTCCCCAAACCTCTACACCAACACTACATCACACTCCTCCCTAACATCCTATACCAACACTCCATCACATTCCTCCCCAACTCTCCATCACAGTCCTCCCCAACACTCCATCGAACTCCTCCCCAACACCCAACACCAACACTCCATCACACTTCACCCCAACACCCTACACCAACACTCCATCACACTCCTCCCCAAAACCCTACACCAACAATCCATCACACTCCTCCCCAATACCCTACACCAACACTCCATCACACCCCACCACAACAACCTACACCAACACTCCATCACACTCCTCCCCAACACCCTACACCAACACACCATCACACTCCTCCCCAACACACTACACCAACACTCCATCACACTCCTCCCCAACACCCCAAACCAACACACCATCACACCCCTCCCGAACACCCTACACTAACACTGCATCACACTCCTCCCCTACAGTCAATCGCACTCCTCCCCAACACCCTACACCAACACTCCATCACACTTCTCCCCAACACCGTACACCAACACTCCATCACACTCCTCCGCAACATGCTACACCAAGACTGCTTCACACTGCTCCCAAACACTCCATCAAACTCCTCCCTAACATCTTATACCAACACTCCATCTCACTCCTCCCCAACTCTGCATCACAGTCCTCCCCAACACTCCATCGAACTCCTCCCCAACACCCTACACCAACACTCCATCACACTTCGCCCCATCACCCCATCACACTCCTCCGCAACATCCTACAACACTCCATCAACCTCCTCCCTAACACCCTACAGCAATACTCAATCACACTCCTCCCCAACCCCCTACACCAATACTCCATCACACTCCTCCCCAACCCCCTACATCAACACTCCATCACACTCCTCCCAAACTCCTACACCAGAACTACATCACACCCCACCACAACACCCTACACCAACACTCCATCACACTCCTCCCCAAAACCCTACACCAACACTCCATCACACCCCACCACAACACCCTACACCAACACTCCATCACATTCCTCCCCAAAACCCTACACCAACACTCCATCACACCCCACCACAACACCCTACACCAACACTCCATCACACTCCTCCCCAAAACCCTACACCAACACTCCGTCACACTCCTCCCCAACACCCTACACCAACACTCCATCACACTCCACCACAACACCCTACACCAACACCCATCACACTCCTCCCCAACACCCTACAGCAACACTCCATCACACCCCACCACAACACCCCAGACCAACACTCCATCACTCTCCTCCCCAAAACCCTACACCAACACTTCACCACACTCCTCCACAAAACCCTACACCAACACTCCATCACACCCCTCCCCAACCCCCTACACCAACACTCCATCACACCCCACCCCAACACCAGACACCAGAACTACATCACACTCCTCCCCAACCCCCTACACCAACACTCCATCACACCCCTCCCCAACACCAGACACCAACACTCCATCACACTCCTCCCCAACCCCCTACACAAACACTCCATCACACTCCTCCCCAACACCATACACCAACACTCCATCACACTCATCCCCAACACCCTACACCAACACTCCATCACACTCCTCCCCAACACCTACACCAACACTCCATCACACTCCTCCCCGAAACCCTACACCAACACTACATCACACTCCTCCACAACACCCCAAACCAACACACCATCACACTCCTCCCCAAAACCCTACACCAACACTCCATCACACTCCTCCCCAACTCCTACACCAGCACTCCATCACACCCCTCCCCAACACCATACACCAACACTCCATCACACTCCTCCCCAAAACCCTACACCAACACACCATCACACTCCTCCACAACACCCTACACCAACACTCCATCACACCCCACCACAACACCCTACACCAACACACCATCACACTCCACCCCTAAACCCTACACCAACACTCCATCACACTCCTCCCCAACACCCTACACCAACACTCCATCACAGTCCTCCCCAACAGCCTACACCAACACTCCATCACACTCCTCCCCAACACCCTACACCAACACTGCATCACACTCCACCACAGCACCCTACACCAACACTCCATCACACTCCTCCCCAAAACCCTACACCAACACTCCATCACACTCCTCCCCAACCCCCTACACCAACACTCCATCACACTCCTCCCCAACACCCTACAGCAACACTCCATCACACTCCTCCCCAACACCTACACCAGCACTCCATCACACTCCACCAGAACACCCTACACCAACACTCCATCACACTTCTCCCCAACACCCTACACCAACACACCATCACACTCCTCCCCAACACCCAACACTAACACTCTATCACACTCCTCCCCAACACCCAACACTAACACTCCATCACACTTCGCCCCAACACCCCATCACACTCCTCCCCAACATCCTACAACACTCCATCAAGCTCCTCCCTAACACCCTACAGCAATACTCCATAACACTCCTCCCCAACCCCATACATCAACACTCCGTCACACTCCTCCCCAACTCCTACACCAGCACTACATCACAACACACCACAACACCCTACACCAACACTCCATGACACTCCACCCCAACACCCTACACCAACACTCCATCACACCCCACCACAACACCCTACACCAACACTCCATCACACTCCTCCCCAACACCCTACACCAACACTCCATCACACCACACCACAACACCCTACACCAACACTCCATCACACTCCTCCCCCAAACCCTACACCAACACTCCATCACACTCCTCCCCAACACACTACACCAACACTCCATCACACTCCTCCCCAAAACCCTACACCAACACTCCATCACACTCCTCCCCAACTCCTACACCAACACTCCATCACACTCCTCCCCAACACCCTACACCAACACTCCATCACACCCCACCACAACACCCTACACCAACACTCCATCACACTCCTCCCCAACACCCAACACCAACACTCCATCACACTCCTCCCCAAAACCCTACACCAACACTCCATCACACTCCTCCCCAACACACTACACCAACACTCCATCACACTCCTCCCCAAACCCCTACACCAACACTCCATCACACCCCACCACAACACCTACACCAACACTCCATCACACTCTTCCCCAAACCCCTACACCAGCACTACATCACACTCCTCCCCAAAACCCTACACCAACACTCCATCACACCCCACCACAACAACCTACACCAACACTCCATCACACTCCTCCCCAACACACTACACCAACACTCCATCACACTCCTCCCCAACTCCTACACCAACACTCCATCACACTCCTCCACAACACCCTACACCAACACCCATCACACTCCTCCCCAACACCCTACACCAACACTCCATCACACTCCTCCCCAACCCCCTACACCAACACTCCATCACACTCCTCCCCAAAACCCTACACCAACACCCCATCACACTCCTCCCCAACTCCTACACCAACACTCCATCACACTCCGCCCCAACACCCTACACCAACACTCCATCACACCCCACCACAACACCCTACACCAACACTCCATCACACTCCTCCCCAAATCCCTACACCAACACTCCATCACACTCCGCCCCAACACCCTACACCAACACTCCATCACACCCCACCACAACACCCTACACCAACACTCCATCACACTCCTCCCCAAAACCCTACACCAACACTCCATCACACCCCACCACAAGACCCTACACCAACACTCCATCACACTCCTCCCCAACACCTACACCAACACTCCATCACACTCCTCCCCAACAGCCTACACCAACACACCATCACACTCCTCCCCAACACCCTACACCAACACTGCATCACACTCCTCCCCAACTCCTACACCAGCACTACATCACAACCCACCACAACACCCTACACCAACACTCCATCACACTCCTCCCCAAAACCCTACACCAACACTCCATCACACTCCTCCCCAACCCCCTACACCAACACTCCATCACACTCCTCCCCAACTCCTACACCAGCACTACATCACACCCCACCACAACACCCTACACCAACACTCCATCACACTCCTCCCCAAAACCCTACACCAACACTCCATCACACTCCTCCCCAACCCCCTACACCAACACTCCATCACACTCCTCCCCAACTCCTACACCAGCACTACATCACAACCCACCACAACACCCTACACCAACACTCCATCACACTCCTCCCCAACACTCAACACCAACACTCCATCACACTCCTCCCCAACCCCCTACACCAACACTCCATCACACTCCTCCCCAACACCCTACACCAACACACCATCACACTCCTCCCCAAACTCCTACACCAACACTCCATCACACTCCACCCCAACACCCTACACCAACACTCCATCACACTCCTCCCCAACACCCTACACCAACACTCCATCACACTCCACCACAACACCCTACACCAACACTCCATCACACTCCTCCCCAACCCCCTACATCAACACTCCATCACACTCCTCCACAACACCCTACACCAACACTCCATCACACTCCTCCCCAACACCCCATCACACTCCTCCACAACACCCTACACCAACACTCCATCACACTCCTCCCCAACACCCTACACCAACACTCCATCACACTCCTCCCCAACTCCTACACCAGAACTACATCACAACCCACCACAACACCCTACACCAACACTCCATCACACTCCTCCCCAACACCCTAGACCAACACTACATCACACTCCACCACAACACCCTACACCAACACTCCATCACACTCCTCCCCAACACCCTACACCAACACACCATCACACTCCTCCCCAACCCCCTACATCAACATTCCATCACACTCCTCCCCAACACCCTACACCAACACACCATCACACTCCTCCCCAAACTCCTACACCAACACTCCATCACACTCCTCCCCAAACCCCTACACCAACACTCCATCACTCTCCTCCCCAACTCCTACACCAGAACTACATCACAACCCACCACAACACCCTACACCAACACTCCATCACACTCCTCCCCAACACCCCAGACCAACACTCCATCACACTCCTCCCCAACCCCCTACACCAACACTCCATCACACTCCTCCCCAACACCCTACACCAACACTCCATCACACTCCTCCCCAACTCCTACACCAGCACTACATCACAACCCACCACAACACCCTACACCAACACTCCATCACACTCCTCCCCAAAACCCTACACCAACACTCCATCACACTCCACCACAACACCCTACACCAACACTCCATCACACTCCTCCCCAACACCTACACCAACACACCACCACACTCCTCCCCAACACCCTACACCAACACTGCATCACACTCCTCCCCAACAGTCAATCGCACTCCTCCCCAACACCCTACACCAACACTCCATCACACTTCTCCCCAACACCCTACACCAACACACCATCACACTCCTCCCCAACACCCTACACCAACACTCCATCACACTCCACCACAACACCTACACCAACACACCATCACACTCCTCCGCAACACGCTACACCAACGCTCCATCACACTTCGCCCCATCACCCCATCACACTCCTCCGCAACATCCTACAACACTCCATCAAGCTCCTCCCTAGCACCCTACAGCAATACTCCATCACACTCCTCCCCAACCCCCTACATCAACACTCCATCACACTCCTCCCCAACTCCTACACCAGCACTACATCACACCCCACCACAACACCCTACACCAACACTCCATCACACTCCTCCCCAAAACCCTACACCAACACTCCATCACACCCCACCACAACAACCAACACCAACACTCCATCACACTCCTCCCCAACACCCTACACCAACACTACATCACACCCCACCACAACACCCTACACCGACACTCCATCACACTCCTCCCCAACCCCCTACACCAACACTCCATCACAATCCTCCCCAACACCCTACAGCAACACTCCATCACACTCCTCCCCAACAGTCAATCGCACTCCTCCCCAACACCCTACACCAACACTCCCTCACACTTCTCCCCAACACCCTACACCAACACACCATCACACTCCTCCGCAACACGCTACACCAACATTCCATCACACTTCGCCCCATCACCCCATCACACTCCTCCGCAACATCATACAACACTCCATCAAGCTCCTCCCTAGCACCCTACAGCAATACTCCATCACACTTCTCCCCAAACCCCTACACCAACACTCCATCACACTCCTCCCCAACACCCTACACCAACACTCCATCACACTCCTCCCCAACACCCTACACCAACACTCCATCACACTCCTCCCCAAAACCCTACACCAACACTCCGTCACACTCCTCCCCAATACCCTACACCAACACTCCATCACACTCCTCCCCAACACCCTACACCAACACTCCATCACACTCCTCCCCAAAACCCTACACCAACACTGCATCACACTCCTCCCCAAAACCCTACACCAACACTCCGTCACACTCCTCCCCAACACCCTACACCAACACTGAATCACACTCCTCCCCAACACCCTACACCAACACTCCATCACACTCCTCCCCAACCCCCTACACCAACACTCCATCACACTCCTCCCCAACACCTACACCAACACACCACCACACTCCTCCCCAACACCCTACACCAACACTGCATCACACTCCTCCCCAACAGTCAATCGCACTCCTCCCCAACACCCTACACCAACACTCCATCACACTTCTCCCCAACACCCTACACCAACACACCATCACACTCCTCCCCAACACCCTACACCAACACTCCATCACACTCCACCACAACACCTACACCAACACACCATCACACTCCTCCGCAACACGCTACACCAACGCTCCATCACACTTCGCCCCATCACCCCATCACACTCCTCCGCAACATCCTACAACACTCCATCAAGCTCCTCCCTAGCACCCTACAGCAATACTCCATCACACTCCTCCCCAACCCCCTACATCAACACTCCATCACACTCCTCCCCAACTCCTACACCAGCACTACATCACACCCCACCACAACACCCTACACCAACACTCCATCACACTCCTCCCCAAAACCCTACACCAACACTCCATCACACCCCACCACAACAACCAACACCAACACTCCATCACACTCCTCCCCAACACCTACACCAACACTACATCACACCCCACCACAACACCCTACACCGACACTCCATCACACTCCTCCCCAACCCCCTACACCAACACTCCATCACAATCCTCCCCAACACCCTACAGCAACACTCCATCACACTCCTCCCCAACAGTCAATCGCACTCCTCCCCAACACCCTACACCAACACTCCCTCACACTTCTCCCCAACACCCTACACCAACACACCATCACACTCCTCCGCAACACGCTACACCAACATTCCATCACACTTCGCCCCATCACCCCATCACACTCCTCCGCAACATCATACAACACTCCATCAAGCTCCTCCCTAGCACCCTACAGCAATACTCCATCACACTTCTCCCCAAACCCCTACACCAACACTCCATCACACTCCTCCCCAACACCCTACACCAACACTCCATCACACTCCTCCCCAACACCCCTACACCAACACTCCATCACACTCCTCCCCAAAACCCTACACCAACACTCCGTCACACTCCTCCCCAATACCCTACACCAACACTCCATCACACTCCTCCCCAACACCCTACACCAACACTCCATCACACTCCTCCCCAAAACCCTACACCAACACTGCATCACACTCCTCCCCAAAACCCTACACCAACACTCCGTCACACTCCTCCCCAACACCCTACACCAACACTGAATCACACTCCTCCCCAACACCCTACACCAACACTCCATCACACTCCTCCCCAACCCCCTACACCAACACTCCATCACACTCCTCCCCAAAACCCGACACCAACACTCCATCACACTCCTCCCCCAACCCCCTACACCAACACTCCATCACACTCCTCCCCAAAACCCTACACCAACACTCCATCACACTCCTCCCCAAACACCTACACCAACACTCCATCACACCCCACCACAACAACCTACACCAACACTCCATCACACTCCTCCCCAACACCCTACACCACACACCATCACGCTCCTCCCCAACACACTACACCAACACTGCATCACACTCCTCCTCAACAGTCAATCGCACTCCTCCCCGACACCCTACACCAACACTCCATCACACTCCTCCCCAACACCCTACACCAACACTCCATCACACTCCTCCCCAACACCAGACACCAACACTCCATCACACTCCTCCCCAACACCCTACACCCAACACACTATCACACTCCTCCCCAACACCCTACACCAACACTCCATCACACTCCTCCCCAACACCCTGCACCAACACTGCATCACACTCCTCCCCAACCTCCTACACCAACACTCCATCACACTCCTCCCCAACACCCTACACCAACACTGCATCACACTCCTCCCCAACACCATACACCAACACTCCATCACACCCCTCCCCAAACACCTACACCAACACTCCATCACGCTCTGCCCCAACAACCCACACCAACACTGCATCACACTCCCTCCCCAACACCATACACCACTACTCCATCACACTCCTCCACAACACGCTACACCAAAAATGCTTCATACTCCATCACACTCCTCCCTAACATCCTATACCAACACTCCATCTCACTCCTCCCCAACTCTCCATCACAGTCCTCCCCAACACTCCATCAAACTCCTCCCCAACACCCTACACCAACACTCCATCACACTTCGCCCCAACACCCCATCACACTACTCCGCAACATCCTACAACACTCCATCACACTCCTCCCCAACACCCTACATCAACACTCCATCACACTCCTCCCCAACCCCCCTACATCAACACTCCATCACACTCCTCCCCAACACCCAACACCAACACTCCAACACACTCCTCCCCAACACCTACACCAACACACCATCACACACCACCCCAACACCTACATCAACAGTCCCATCACACTCCTCCACAACACCGTACAAAATCACTCCAACAAACTCCACCACATTACCCTACGCCAACACTCCATCACACTCCTCCCCAACACCTTACAACAACTCTCCATCACATTCCTCCCGAACACCCGACACCAACACTCCATCATACACTTCCCGAACAATCTACACCAACACACGATCACACTCCTCCCCAACCACCTACACAAACACTCCATCACACTCCTCCCCAACACGCTACACCAGCACTACATCACACTCCTCCACAACACCATACACCAACACTCCATCACGCTCCTCCCCAACACCCTACACCAACACTACATCACACTCCTCCCCAAAACCCTACACCAACACTCCATCACACTCCTCCCCAACCCCCTACACCGACACTCCATCACACTCCTCCCCAACACGCTACACCAACACTGCATCACACTCCTCCCCAACCCCCTACACCAACACTCCATCACACTCCTCCCCAAACCCCTACACCAACACCCCATCACACCCCTCCCCAACACCCAACACTAACACTCCATCACACTTCGCCCCAACACCCCATCACACTCCTCCCCAACATCCTACAACACTCCATCAAGCTCCTCCCTAACACACTACAGCAATACTCCATCACACTCCTCCCCAACCCCCTACATCAACACTCCATCACACTCCTCCCCAACACCCTACACCAACACTCCATCACACTCCTCCCCAACCCCCTACACCAACACTCCATCACACTCCTCCCGAACACCTACACCAACACTCCATCACACTCCTCCCCAACACCCTACACCAACACTCCATCACACTCCTCCCCAACACCCTACACCAACACCCCATCACACTCCTCCCCAAAACCCTACACCAACACTCCATCACACTCCACCACAACACCCTACACCAACACTCCATCACACCCCTCCCCAACACCCTACACCAACACTCCATCACACCCCTCCCCAACACCTACACCAACACTCCATCACACTCCACCACAACACCCTACACCAACACTCCATCACACTCCTCCCCAAAACCCTACACCAACACTGCATCACACTCCTCCCCAACAGTCAATCGCACTCCTCCCCAACACCCTACACCAACACTCCATCACAATTCTCCCCAACACCCTACACCAACACACCATCACACTCCTCCGCAACACGCTACACCAACACTCCATCACACTCCTCCCCAACAGTCAATCGCACTCCTCCCCAACACACTACACCAACACTCCATCACACTCCTCCCCAACACCCTACATCAACACTCCATCACACTCCTCCCCAACACCCTACACCAACACTCCATCACAATTCTCCCCAAAACCCTACACCAACACTCCATCACACCCCACCACAACAACCTACAACAACACTCCATCAGACTCCTCCCCAACACCCTACACCAACACACCATCACACTCCTCCCCAACACACTACACCAACACTGCATCACACTCCTCCTCAACAGTCAATCGCACTCCTCCCCAACACCCTACACCAACACTCCATCACACTCCTCCTCAACACCCTACACCAACACTCCATCACACTCCTCCCCAACACCCTACACCAACACACGATCACACTCCTCCCCAACACCCTGTACCAACACTGCATCACACTCCTCCCCAACCTCCTACACCAACACTCCATCACACTCCTCCCCAACAACCCACACCAACACTCCATCACACTCCTCCCCAACCCCCTACACCAACACTCCATCACACTCCGCCCCAACAACCCACACCAACACTGCATCACACTCCTCCCCAACACCATACACCACTACTCCATCACACTCCTCCACAACACGCTACACCAGAAATGCTTCACACTCCATCACACTCCTCCATAACATCCTATACCAACACTCCATCTCACTCCTCCCCAACTCTCCATCACAGTCCTCCCCAACACTCCATCGAACTCCTCCCCAACACCCTACACCAACACTCCATCACACTTCGCCCCAACACCCCATCACACTCCTCCGCAACATCCTACAACACTCCATCAAGCTCCTCCCTGGCACCCTACAGCAATACTCCATCACACTCCTCCCCAACTCCTACACCAACACTCCATCACACTCCTCCCAAACACTCCATCACACTCCTCCCTAACATCTTATACCAACACTCCATCTCACTCCTCCCCAACTCTCCATCACAGTCCTCCCCAACACTCCATCATACTCTTCCCCAACACCCTACACCAACACTCCATCACACTTCGCCCCAACACCCCATCACACTACTCCGCAACATCCTACAACACTCCATCAAGATCCTCCCTAGCACCCTACAGCAATACTCCATCACACTCCTCCCCAACCTCCTACATCAACACTCCGTCACACTCCTCCCCAACACCCTACACCAGCACTACATCACACCCCACCACAACACCCTACACCAACACTCCATCACACTCCTCCCCAACACCTACACCAACACTCCATCACACTCCTCCCCAACACCCTACACCAACACTCCATCACACTCCTCCCCAACCCCCTACACCAACACTCCATCACACTCCTCCACAACACCCTACACCAACACTGCATCACACCCCACCACAACACCCTACACCAACACTCCATCACACTCCTCCCCAAAACCCTACACCAACACTCCATCACAATCCTCCCCAACACCCTACACCAACACTCCATCACACTCCTCCCCAAAACCCTACACCAACACTCCATCACACTCCTCCCCAAAACCCTACACCAACACTCCATCACACTCCTCCCCAACACCCTACACCAACACTACATCACACTCCTCCCCAAAACCCTACACCAACACTCCATCACACTCCACCACAACACCCTGGACCAACACTACATCACACCCCACCAGAACACCCTAGACCAACACTCCATCACACTCCTCCCGAAAACCCTACACCAACACTCCATCACACTCCTCCCCAACACCCTACAGCAACACTCCATCACACTCATCCCCAACACCATACACCAACACTCCATCACACTCCTCCCCAACCCCCTAGACCAACACTCCATCACACTCCTTCCGAAAACCCTACACCAACACTCCATCACAATCCTCCCCAACACGCTCCACCAACACTACATCACACTCCTCCCCAACCCCATACACCAACACTCCATCACACTCCTCCCCAACACACTACACCAACACTCCATCACACCCCACCACAACACCCTACACCAACACTGCATCACACTCCTCCGCAACCCCCTACACCAACACTCCATCACACTCCTCCCCAACTCCCTACACCAACACTCCATCACACTCATCCCCAACACCCTACACCAACACTCCATCACACTCCTCCCCAACACCCTGCACCAACACTCCATCACACTCCTCCCCAACTCCTACACCAACACTCCATCACACTCCTCCCCAACACCCTACACCAACACTCCATCACACTCCTCCCCAACACCCTACACCAACACTCCATCACACTCCTCCCCAACTCCTACACCAGAACTACATCACAACCCACCACAACACCCTACACCAACACTCCATCACACTCCTCCCCAACACCCTACACCAACACACCATCACACTCCTCCCCAACACACTACACCAACACTCCATCACACTCCTGCTCAACACCCTACACCAACACTCCATCACACTCCTCCCCAACACCCTACACCAACACACCATCACACTCCTCCCCAACACCTACACCAACACTCCATCACACTCCTCCTCAACACCCTACACCAACACTCCATCACACTCCTCCCCAACACCCTACACCAACACTCCATCACACTCCTCCACAACCGCCTACACCAACACTCCATCACACTCCTCCACAACCGCCTACACCAACACTCCATCACACTCCTCCACAACCGCCTACACCAACACTCCATCACACTCCTCCACAACACCCAACACCAACACTCCATCACACTCATCCCCAACTCCTACACCAGAACTACATCACAACCCACCACAACACCCTGCACCAACACTCCATCACACTCCTCCCCAAAACCCTACACCAACACTCCATCACACTCCACCACAACACCCTACACCAACACTCCATCACACTCCTCCCCAACTCCTACACCAGAACTACATCACAACCCACCACAACACCCTACACCAACACTCCATCACACTCCTCCCCAAAACCCTACACCAACACTCCATCACACCCCTCCCCAAACACCTACACCAACACTCCATCACACTCCTCCCCAACACCCTACAGCAACACTCCATCACACTCCTCCCCAACCCCCTACACCAACACTCCGTCACACTCCTCCACAAAACCCTACACCAACACTCCATCACACTCCTCCACAACACACTACACCAACACTCCATCACACTCCTCCCCAACCCCCTACACCAACACTCCATCACACTCCTCCGCAACATCCTACACCAACACTCCATCACACTCCTCCCCAACACACTACACCAACACTCCATCACACTCCTCCCCAACACCCTACACCAACACTCCATCACACTCATCCCCAACCCCCTGCACCAACACTCCATCACACCCCACCACAACACCCTACACCAACACACCATCACACTCCTCCCCAACTCTCCATCACACTCCTCCACAACATCATACAACACTCCATCAAGCTCCTCCCTAGCACCCTACAGCAATACTCCATCACACTTCTCCCCAAACCCCTACACCAACACTCTGTCACACTCCTCCCCAACTCCTACACCAGAACTACATCACAACCCACCACAACACCCTACACCAACACTCCATCACACTCCTCCCCAACACCCTACACCAACACTCCATCACACTCCTCCACAACACCCTGCACCAACACTCCATCACACTCCTCCCCAAAACCCTACACCAACACTGCATCACACTCCTCCCCAGCACCCTACACCAACGCCCCATCACACTCCTCCCCAACACCAGACACCAACACTCCATCACACTCCTCCCCAACACCCTACACCAACACACCATCACACCCCTCCCCAACAACCTACACCAACACTCCATCACACTCCTCCCCAACTCCTACACCAACACTCCATCACACTCCTCCCCAACTCCTACACCAGCACTACATCACAACCCACCACAACACCCTACACCAACACTCCATCACACTCCTCCCCAAAACCCTACACCAACACTCCATCACACCCCACCACAACACCCTACACCAACGCTCCATCACACTCCTCCCCAAAACCCTACACCAACACTCCATCACACCCCACCACAACACCCTACACCAACACTCCATCACACTCCTCCCCAACACCCTACACCAACACACCATCACACTCCTCCCCAAAACCCTACACCAACACTCCATCACACTCCTCCCCAACACACTACACCAACACTCCATCACACTCCTCCCCAACACCATACACCAACACTCCATCACACTCCTCCCCAACACCCAACACCAACACTCCATCACACTCCTCCCCAAAACCCTACACCAACACTCCATCACACTCCTCCCCAACCCCCTACACCAACACTCCATCACACCCCACCACAACACCCTACACCAACACTCCATCACACTCCTCCCCAAAACCCTACACCAACACTCCATCACACTCCACCACAACACCCTACACCAACACTCCATCACACACCTCCCCAACACCCTACACCAACACTCCATCACACTCCTTCCCAACATCCTCCACCAACGCTCCATCACACAGCACCCCAACACCTACATCAACAGTCCATCACACTCCTCCCCAACACCGTACAAAATCACTCCAACAAACTCCACCACATTACCCTACGCCAACACTCCATCACACTCCTCCCCAACACCTTACAGCAACTCTCCATCACACTCCTCCCGAACACCCTACACCAACACTCCATCACACTCCTCCCCAACACCCTACGCCAACACTCCATCACACACCTCCCCAACACCTTACAGCAACGCTCCATCACATTCCTCCCGAACACCCTACACCAACACTCCATCATACACTTCCCGAACAATCTACACCAACACTCCATCACACTCCTCCCCAACACCCTACACCAACACTCCATCACACTCCTCCCCAACACCTACACCAACACTCCATCACACCCCTCCCCAACACCTACACCAACACTCCATCACACCCCTCCCCAACACCATACACCAACACTCCATCACACTCCTCCCCAACAACCCACACCAAAACTGCTTCACACTCCTCCCCAACACCCAACACCAACACTCCATCACACTCCTCCACAACACCATACACCAACACTCCATCACACTCCTCCCCAACCTCCTACACCAACACTCCATCACACTCCTCCCCAACACCCAACACCAACACTACTTCACACTCCTCCCCAACACCCTACACCAACACACCATCACACTCCTCCCCAACACACTACACCAACACTGCATCACACTCCTCCTCAACAGTCAATCGCACTCCTCCCCAACACCCTACACCAACACTCCATCACACTCCTCCTCAACACCCTACACCAACACTCCATCACACTCCTCCCCAACACCCTACAGCAATACTCGATCACACTCCTCCCCAACACCCTGCACCAACACTGCATCACACTCCTCCCCAACCCCCTACACCAACACTCCATCACACTCCGCCCCAACAACCCACACCAACACTGCATCACACTCCTCCCCAACACCATACACCACTACTCCATCACACTCCTCCCCAACAAGCTACACCAAAAATGCTTCACACTCCATCACACTCCTCCATAACATCCTATACCAACACTCCATCTCACTCCTCCCCAACTCTCCATCACAGTCCTCCCCAACACTCCATCAAACTCCTCCCCAACACCCTACACCAACACTCCATCACACTTCGCCCCAACACCCCATCACACTCCTCCGCAACATCCTACAACACTCCATCAAGCTCCTCCCTAGCACCCTACAGCAATACTCCATCACACTCCTCCCCAACCCCCTACATCAACACTCCATCACACTGCTCCCCAACCCCCTACACCAGCACTACATCACACCCCACCACAACACCCTACACCAACACTCCATCACACTCCTCCCCAAAACCCTACACCAACACTCCATCACACCCCACCACAACACCCTACACCAACACACCATCACACTCCTCCGCAACACGCTACACCAAGACTGCTTCACACTCCTCCCAAACACTCCATCATACTCCTCCCTAACATCTTATACCAACACTCCATCTCACTCCTCCCCAAATCTCCATCACAGTCCTCCCCAACACTCCATCGAACTCCTCCCCAACACCCTACATCAATACTCCATCACACCCCTCCCCAACACTCGACACCAACGCTCCATCACACTCCTCCCCAACCCCCTACACCAACACTCCATCACACTCCTCCAAAACCGCCTACACCAATACTCCATCACACTCCTCCCCAACCCCCTACATCAACACTCCATCACACTCCTCCCCAACTCCTACACCAGAACTACATCACAACCCACCACAACACCCTGCACCAACACTCCATCGCACTCCTCCCCAAACCCCTACACCAACACTCCATCACACTCCTCCCCAACCCCCTGCACCAACACTCCATCACACTCCTCCCCAACACCCTACACCAACACTCCATCACACTCCTCCCCAAACCCCTACACCAACAGCCCATCACACCCCACCACAACACCCTACACCAACACTCCATCACACTCCTCCCCAAGCTCCTACACCAACACTCCATCACACCCCTCCCCAACACCCAACACCAACACTGCATCACACTCCTCCCCAACACACTACACCAACACTCCATCACACCCCTCCCCAACACCCAACACCAACACTCCATCACATTTCTCCCCAACAGCCTACACCAACACACCATCACACTCCTCCCCAACACCCTACACCAACAGTCCATCACACTTCTCCCCAACCCTCTACACCAACACTCCATCACACTCCTCCCCAACAACCTACACCAACACTCCATCACACTACTACCCAACAACCCACACCAAGACTGCTTCACACTCCTCCCAAACACTCCATCACACTCCTCCCTAACATCTTATACCAACACTCCATCTCACTCCTCCCCAACTCTCCATCACAGTCCTCCCCAACACTCCATCGAACTCCTCCCCAACACCCTACATCAACACTCCATCACACTTCGCCCCATCACCCCATCACACTCCTCCGCAACATCCTACAACACTCCATCAAGCTCCTCCCTAGCACCCTACAGCAATACTCCATCAGACTCCTCCCCAACCCCCTACACCAACACTCCATCACGTTCCTCCCCAACACCCTACACCAACACTCCATCACACTCCTCCCTAACACCTACACCAACACTCCATCACACTCCCCCCAAAACCCTACACCAACACTCCATCACACTCCTCCACAACCCCCTACACCAACACTCCATCACACTCCTCCCCAACTCCTACACCAGAACTACATCACAACCCACCACAACACCCTACACCAACACTCCATCACACTCCTCCCCAAAACCCTACACCAACACTCCATCACACCCCTCCCCAACACCCAACACCAACACTCCATCACACTCCTCCCCAGCACCATACACCAACACTGCATCACACTCCTCCCCAAAACCCTACACCAACACTGCAACACACTCCTCCCCAACCTCCTACACCAACACTCCATCACACTCCTCCACAACACCATACACCAACACTCCATCACACTCCTCCCCAACTCCTACACCAGAACTACATCACAACCCACCACAACACCCTACACCAACACTCCATCACACTCCTCCCCAACCCCCTACATCAACACTCCGTCACACTCCTCCCCAAACCCCTACACCAACACTCCATCACACCCCACCACAACAACCTACACCAACACTCCATCACACTCCTCCCCAACACGCTACACCAACACACCATCACACTCCTCCCCAACACACTACACCCACACTCCATCACACTCCTCCCCAAAACCCTACACCAACACTCCATCACACTCCTCCACAACCGCCTACACCAACACTCCATCACACTCCTCCCCAACACCCTACACCAAAACTGCTTCACACTCCTCCCCAACAACCTACACCAACACTCCATCACACTACTACCCAACAACCCACACCAAGACTGCTTCACACTCCTCCCAAACACTCCATCACACTCCTCCCTAACATCTTATACCAACATTCCATCTCACTCCTCCCCAACTCTCCATCACAGTCCTCCCCAACACTCCATCGAACTCCTCCCCAACACCCTACATCAACACTCCATCACACTTCGCCCCAACACTCCATCACACTACTCCGCAACATCCTACAACACTCCATCAAGCTCCTCCCTAGCACCCTACAGCAATACTCCATCACACTCCTCCCCAACCACCTACATCAACACTCCATCACACTCCTCCCCACCACCCTACACCAACACTCCATCACACTCCTCCCTAACACCTACACCAACACTCCATCACACTCCTCCCCAACACACTACAAAAGCACTGCATCACACTCCTCCCCAACACCATACACCAACACTCCATCACACTCCTCCACAACCCCCTACACCAACACTCCATCACAATCCTCCCCAACACCCTACACCAGAACTACATCACACCCCTCCCCAACACCCTACACCAACACTCCATCACACCCCACCACAACAACCTACACCAACACTCCATCACACTCCTCCCCAACACCCTACACCAACACTCCATCACAATCCTCCCCAACACCCTACACCAGAACTACATCACAACCCACCACAACACCCTACACCAACACTCCATCACACTCCTCCCCAACTCCTACACCAGAACTACATCACAACCCACCACAACACCCTACACCAACACTCCATCACACTCCTCCCCAAAACCCTACACCAACACTCCATCACACCCCTCCCCAACACCCTACACCAACACTCCATCACACTCCTCCCCAACCCCCTACATCAACACTCCGTCACACTCCTCCCCAAACCCCTACACCAACACTCCATCACACCCCACCACAACAACCTACACCAACACTCCATCACACTCCTCCCCAACACCCTACACCAACACACCATCACACTCCTCCCCAAAACCCTACACCAACACTCCATCACACTCCTCCACAACACCCTACACCAACACTACATCACACCCCACCACAACACCCTACACCAACACTCCATCACACTCCTCCCCAAACCCCTACACCAACACTCCATCACACTCCTCCCCAACCCCCTACATCAACACTCCATCACACTCCTCCCCAACCCCCTACACCAACATTCCATCACACTCCACCCCAAAACCCTACACCAACACTCCATCACACCCCACCACAACACCCTACACCAACACTCCATCACACTCCTCCCCAACACCTACATCAACACTCCATCACACTCCTCCCCAACTCCTACACCAACACTCCAACACACTCCTCCCCAAAACCCTACACCGACACTACATCACACCCCACCACAACACCCTAGACCAAAACTCCATCACACTCCTCCCCAACACCCTACACCAACACTCCATCACACTCCACCACAACACCCTACACCAACACTCCATCAGACTTCTCCCCAACACCCTACACCAACACACCATCACACTCCTCCGCAACACGCTACACCAACACTCCATCACACTCCTCCCCAACAGTCAATCGCACTCCTCCCCAACACCCTACACCAACACTCCATCACACTTCTCCCCAACACCTACACCAACACACCATCACACTCCTCCGCAACACGCTACACCAAGACTGCTTCACAGTCCTCCCAAACACTCCATCATACTCCTCCCTAACATCTTATACCAACACTCCATCTCACTCCTCCCCAACTCTCCATCACAGTCCTCCCCAACACTCCATCGAACTCCTCCCCAACACCCTACACCAACACTCCATCACACTCCTCCCCAACAGTCCATCACACTACTCCGCAACATCCTACACCAACACACCATCACACAGCACCCCAACACCTACATCAACAGTCCATCACACTCCTCCCCAACACCGTACAAAATCACTCCAACAAACTCCACCACATTACCCTACGCCAACACTCCATCACACTCCTCCCCAACACCTTACAGCAACTCTCCATCACACTCCTCCCGAACACCCTACACCAACACTCCATCACACTCCTCCCCAACACCCTACGCCAACACTCCATCACACACCTCCCCAACACCTTACAGCAACTCTCCATCACATTCCTCCCGAACACCCTACACCAACACTCCATCATACACTTCCCGAACAATCTACACCAACACACGATCACACTCCTCCCCAACACCATACACCAATACTGCATCACACTCCTCCCCAACCTCCTACACCAACACTCCATCACACTCCTCCACAACACCCTACACCAACACTCCATCACACTGCTCCCCAACCCCCTACACCAACACTGCATCACACTCCTCCCCAACCTCCTACACCAACACTCCATCACACTCCTCCCCAACCTCCTACACCAACACTCCATCACACTTCGCCCCAACACCCCATCACACTACTCCGCAACATCCTACAACACTCCATCAAGCTCCTCCCCAGCACCCTACAGCAATACTCCATCACACTCCTCCCCAACTCTTACACCAACACTCCAACACACTCCTCCCCAAAACCCTACACCGACACTACATCACACCCCACCACAACACCCTAGACCAAAACTCCATCACACTCCTCCCCAACACCCTACACCAACACTCCATCACACTCCACCACAACACCCTACACCAACACTCCATCAGACTTCTCCCCAACACCCTACACCAACACACCATCACACTCCTCCGCAACACGCTACACCAACACTCCATCACACTCCTCCCCAACAGTCAATCGCACTCCTCCCCAACACCCTACACCAACACTCCATCACACTTCTCCCCAACACCTACACCAACACACCATCACACTCCTCCGCAACACGCTACACCAAGACTGCTTCACAGTCCTCCCAAACACTCCATCATACTCCTCCCTAACATCTTATACCAACACTCCATCTCACTCCTCCCCAACTCTCCATCACAGTCCTCCCCAACACTCCATCGAACTCCTCCCCAACACCCTACAGCAACACTCCATCACACTCCTCCCCAACACTCCATCACACTACTCCGCAACATCCTACACCAACACACCATCACACAGCACCCCAACACCTACATCAACAGTCCATCACACTCCTCCCCAACACCGTACAAAATCACTCCAACAAACTCCACCACATTACCCTACGCCAACACTCCATCACACTCCTCCCCAACACCTTACAGCAACTCTCCATCACACTCCTCCCGAACACCCTACACCAACACTCCATCACACTCCTCCCCAACACCCTACGCCAACACTCCATCACACACCTCCCCAACACCTTACAGCAACTCTCCATCACATTCCTCCCGATCACCCTACACCAACACTCCATCATACACTTCCCGAACAATCTACACCAACACACGATCACACTCCTCCCCAACACCATACACCAATACTGCATCACACTCCTCCCCAACCTCCTACACCAACACTCCATCACACTCCTCCACAACACCCTACACCAACACTCCATCACACTGCTCCCCAACCCCCTACACCAACACTGCATCACACTCCTCCCCAACCTCCTACACCAACACTCCATCACACTTCGCCCCAACACCCCATCACACTACTCCGCAACATCCTACAACACTCCATCAAGCTCCTCCCCAGCACCCTACAGCAATACTCCATCACACTCCTCCCCAACCCCCTACATCAACACTCCATCACACTCCTCCCCAATTCCTACACCAGAACTACATCACAACCCACCACAACACCCTACACCAACACTCCATCACACTCCTCCCCAAAACCCTACACCAACACTCCATCACACTCCTCCACAACCCCCTACACCAACACTCCATCACACTCCTCCCCAACACCCTACACCAACACTCCATCACACCCCACCACAACAACCTACACCAACACTCCATCACACTCCTCCCCAAAACCCTACACCAACACTCCATCACACTCCTCCACAACCCCCTACACCAACACTCCATCACACTCCTCCCCAACACCCTACACCAACACTGCATCACACTCCTCCCCAACCCCCTACACCAACACTCCATCACACTCCTCCCCAACACCAGACACCAACACTCCATTACACTCCTCCACAACACCATACACCAACTCTCTATCACACTCCTCCCCAACCTCCTACACCAACACTCCATCACACCCCACCACAACAACCTACACCAACACTCCATCACACTCCTCCCCAACACCCTACACCAACACTCCATCACACCCCTCCCCAACACCATACACCAACTCTCTATCACACTCCTCCCGAACCTCCTACACCAACACTCCATCATACTCCTCCCCAACACCATACACCACTACTCCATCACACTCCTCCCCAACACCATACACCAAAAATGCTTCACACTCCATCACACTCCTCCCTAACATCTTATACCAACACTCCATCGAACTCCTCCCCAACTCTCCATCACAGTCCTCCCCAACACTCCATCAAACTCCTCCCCAACACCCTACACCAACACTCCATCACACTTCGCCCCAACACCCCATCACACTCCTCCGCAACCTCCTACAACACTCCATCAAGCTCCTCCCTAGCACCCTACAGCAATACTCCATCACACTCCTCCCCAACCCCCTACATCAACACTCCATCACACTTCGCCCCGACACCCCATCACACTCCTCCGCAACATCCTACAACACTCCATCAAGCTCCTCCCTAACACCCTACAGCAATACTCCATCACACTCCTCCCCAACCCCCTACATCAACACTCCATCACACTCCTCCCCAACACCCTACACCAACACTCCATCACACTCCTCCCCAACACCCTACACCAACACTCCATCACACTCCTCCCCAACACACTACACCAACACTCCATCACACTCCGCCCCAACAACCCACACCAATACTGCATCACACTCCTCCACAACACCATACACCACTACTCCATCACACTCCTCCACAACACGCTACACCAGAAATGCTTCACACTCCATCACACTCCTCCATAACATCCTATACCAACACTCCATCTCACTCCTCCCCAACTCTCCATCACAGTCCTCCCCAACACTCCATCGAACTCCTCCCCAACACCCTACACCAACACTCCATCACACTTCGCCCCAACACCCCATCACACTCCTCCCCAACACCCTACACCAACACTCCATCACACTCCTCCCCAACTCCTACACCAACACTCCATCACACTCCTCCCGAACACCTACACCAACACTCCATCACACTCCTCCGCAACACCCTACATCAACACACCATCACACTCCTCCCCAAAACCCTACACCAGCACTCCATCACACTCCTCCCCAACCCCCTACACCAACACTCGCAAAAAACCCTACACCAACACTCCATCACACTCCTCCCCCAACACCCTACACCAACACTCCATCACACTCCTCCCCAACACCCTACAACCAACACTCCATCACACTCCTCCCGAACACCTACACCAACACTCCATCACACTCCTCCCCAACCCCCTACACCAGAACTACATCACACCCCCACCACAACACCCTACACCAACACTCCATCACACTCCTCCCCAACCCCCTACATCAACACTCCATCACACTCCTCCCCAACTCCTACACCAGAACTACATCACACCCCACCACAACACCCTACACCAACACTCCATCACACTCCTCCCCAACACCCTACACCAACACTCCATCACACTCCTCCCCAACACCCTACACCAACACTCCATCACACCCCTCCCCCAAAACCCTACACCAAAACTCCATCACACTCCTCCCCAACACCCTACACCAACACACCATCACACTCCTCCCCAACACACTACACCAACACTGCATCACACTCCTCCCCAAAACCCCTACACCAACACTCCATCACACCCCCACCACAACACCCTACACCAACACTCCATCACACTCCTCCCCAACACCCTACACCAACACTCCATCACACTCCTCCCCAACACCCTACACCAGCACTACATCACACCCCTCCCCAACTCCTACACCAACACTCCATCACACACTCCTCCGCAACACCCTACACCAACACTCCATCACACTCCTCCCCAAAACCCTACACCAACACTCCATCACACTCCTCCCCAACCCTCTACACCAACACTCCATCACACTCCTCCCCAACACCCAACACCAACACTGCATCACACCCCTCCCCAACACCCCATCACACTCCTCCGCAACATCCTACAACACTCCATCAAGCTCCTCCCTAGCACCCTACAGCAATGCTCCATCACACTCCTCCCCAACCCCATACACCAACACTCCATCACACTCCTCCCCAACACCCTACACCAACACTCCATCACACTCCTCCCCAAACCCCTACACCAACACTCCATCACACCCCACCACAACACCCTACACCAACACTCCATCACACTCCCTCCCCAACACCCTACACCAACACTCCATCACACTCCTCCCCAACACCCTACACCAACACTACATCACACCCCACCACAACACCCTACACCAACACTCCATCACACTCCTCCCCAAACCCCTACACCAACACCCCATCAAAAACCCCACCACAACACCCTACACCAACACTCCATCACACTCCTCCCCAACCCCCTACACCAACACTCCATCACACTCCCTCCCCAAACCCCCTACACCAACACTCCATCACACCCCTCCACAACACACTACACCAACACTCCATCACACCCCTCCCCAACACCCTACACCAACACTCCATCACATTTCTCCCCAACAGCCTAAACCAACACACCATCACAGTCCTCCCCAGCACCCTACACCAACACTGCAACACACTCCTCCCCATCAGTCAATCGCACTCCTCCCCAACACCCTACACCAACAGTCCATCACACTTCTCCCCAACCCCCTACACCAACACTCCATCACACTCCTCCCCAACACCATACACCAACACTCCATCACACTCATCCCCAACACCCTACACCAACACTCCATCACACCACACCACAACCCCTACACCAACACTCCAACACATTCCTCCCCCAAACCCTACACCAACACCCCATCACACCCCTACACAGCACCCTACACCAACACTCCATCACACTCATCCCCAACCCCCTACACCAACACTCCATCACACTCCTCCCCAACAGCCTACACCAACACACCATCACAGTCCTCCCCAACACCCTACACCAACACTGCATCACACTCCTCCCAACAGTCAATCGCACTCCTCCCCAACACCCTACACCAACACTCCATCACACTTCGCCACATCACCCCATCACACTCCTCCCCAACACCCTACACCAACACTCCATCACACCACACCACAACACCCTACACCAACACTCCAACACACTCCTCCCCCAAACCCTACACCAACACCCCATCACACCTCAACACAACACCCTACACCAACACTCCCATCACACCCCTCCACAACCACACTACACCAACACTCCATCACACCCCTCCCCAACACCCTACACCAACACTCCATCACATTTCTCCCCAACAGCCTAAACCAACACACCATCACAGTCCTCCCCAACACCCTACACCAACACTGCAACACACTCCTCCCCATCAGTCAATCGCACTCCTCCCCAACACCCTACACCAACAGTCCATCACACTTCTCCCCAACCCCTTACACCAACACTCCATCACACTCCTCCCCAACACCATACACCAACACTCCATCACACTCATCCCCAACACCCTACACCAACACTCCATCACACCACACCACAACACCCTACACCAACACTCCAACACACTCCTCCCCCAAACCCTACACCAACACCCCATCACACCCCTACACAACACCCTACACCAACACTCCATCACACTCATCCCCAACCCCCTACACCAACACTCCATCACACTCCTCCCCAACAGCCTACACCAACACACCATCACAGTCCTCCCCAACACCCTACACCAACACTGCATCACACTCCTCCCCAACAGTCAATCGCACTCCTCCCCAACACCCTACACCAACACTCCATCACACTTCGCCACATCACCCCATCACACTCCTCCCCAACACCCTACACCAACACTCCATCACACCACACCACAACACCCTACACCAACACTCCAACACACTCCTCCCCCAAACCCTACACCAACACCCCATCACACCCCAACACAACACCCTACACCAACACTCCATCACACTCCTCCCCAACACCATACACCAACACTCCATCACACTACTCCCCAAAACCCTACACCAACACACGATCACACTCCTCAGCAACACGCTACACCAACACTCCATCACACTCCTCAGGAACACGCTACACCAACACTCCATCACACTCCTCCCAAACAACCCACACCAAGACTGCTTCACACTCCTCCCAAACACTCCATCACACTCCTCCCTAACATCTTATACCAACACTCCATCTCACTCCTCCCCAACTCTCCATCACAGTCCTCCCCAACACTCCATCAAACTCCTCCCCAACACCCAACACTAACACTCCATCACACTTCGCCCCAACACCCCATCACACCTCCTCCGCAACCTCCTATAACACCCCATCAAGCTCTTCAATAACACCCTACAGCAATACTCCATCACATTCTTCCCCAACCCCATACACCAACACTCCATCACGCTCCTCCCCAACACCGTACACCAACACTCCATCACACTCCTCCCTAACGTCTTATACCAACACTCCATCTCACTCCTCCCCAACTCTCCATCACAGTCCACCCCAACACCCCATTGAACTCCTCCCCAACACCCTACATCAACACTCCATCACACTCCTCCCCAACCCCCTACACCAACACTCCATCACACTCCTCCCCAACAACCCACACCAACACTCCATCACACCCCACCACAACACCCTACACCAACACTCCATCACGCTCCTCCCCAACACCCTACACCAACACTCCATCACACTCCTCCCTAACATCTTATACCAACACTCCATCTCACTCCTCCCCAACTCTCCATCACAGTCCTCCCCAACACTCCATCGAACTCCTCCCCTACACCCTACATCAACACTCCATCACACTCCTCCCCAACCCCCTACACCAACACTCCATCACACTCCTCCCCAACCCCCTACACCAACACTCCATCACACCCCACCACAACACCCTACACCAACACTCCATCACACTCCTCCCCAACCCCCTACACCAACACTCCATCACACCCCACCACAACACCCTACACCAACACTCCATCACACTCTTCCCCAAACCCCTACACCAAAACTCCATCACACTCCTCCCCAAACCCCTACACCAACACTCCATCACACCCCACCACAACACCCTGCACCAACACTCCATCACACTCCTCCCCAACCCCCTGCACCAACACTCCATCACACTCCTCCCCAACACCCTACACCAACACTACATCACACCCCACCACAACACACTACACCAACACTCCATCACACTCATCCCCAAACCCCTACACCAACACCCCATCACACCCCACCACAACACCCTACACCAACACTCCATCACACCCCTCCCCAACACCCAACACCAACACTGCATCACACTCCTCCCCAACACACTACACCAACACTGCAACACACTCCTCCCCATCAGTCAATCGCACTCCTCCCCAACACCCTACACCAACACTCCATCACAACCCACCACAACACCCTACACCAACACTCCATCACACTCCTCCCCAACACCCTACACCAACACACCATCACACTCCTCCCCAAAACCCTACATCAACACTCCATCACACTCCTCCCCAACCCCCTACACCAACACTCCATCACACTCCTCCCCAACCCCCTACACCAACACTCCATCACACCCCACCACAACACCCTACACCAACACTCCATCACGCTCCTCCCCAACACCCTACACCAACACTCCATCACACTCCTCCCTAACATCTTATACCAACACTCCATCTCACTCCTCCCCAACTCTCCATCACAGTCCTCCCCAACACTCCATCGAACTCCTCCCCAACACCCTACATCAACACTCAATCACACTCCTCCCCAACCCCCTACACCAACACTCCATCACACTCCTCCCCAACCCCCTACACCAGCACTCCATCACACCCCACCACAACACCCTACACCAACACTCCATCACACTCCTCCCCAACCCCCTACACCAACACTCCATCACACCCCACCACAACACCCTACACCAACACTCCATCACACTCTTCCCCAAACCCCTACACCAACACTCCATCACACTCCTCCCCAAACCCCTACACCAACACTCCATCACACCCCACCACAACACCCTACACCAACACTCCATCACACTCCTCCCCAACCCCCTGCACCAACACTCCATCACACTCCTCCCCAACACCCTACACCAACACTACATCACACCCCACCACAACACACTACACCAACACTCCATCACACTCATCCCCAAACCCCTACACCAACACCCCATCACACCCCACCACAACACCCTACACCAACACTCCATCACACTCCTCCCCAAGCCCCTACACCAACACTCCATCACACCCCTCCCCAACACCCAACACCAACACTGCATCACACTCCTCCCCAACACACTACACCAACACTGCAACACACTCCTCCCCATCAGTCAATCGCACTCCTCCCCAACACCCTACACCAACACTCCATCACAACCCACCACAACACCCTACACCAACACTCCATCACACTCCTCCCCAACACCCTACACCAACACACCATCACACTCCTCCCCAAAACCCTACATCAACACTCCATCACACTCCTCCCCAACCCCCTACACCAACACTCCATCACACTCCTCCCCAACACCCTACACCAACAGTACATCACACTACTACCCAACCCCCTACACCAACACTCCATCACACTCCTCCCCAACACCCTCCACCAACATTCCATCACACCACACCACAACACCCTACACCAACACTCCAACACACTCCTCCCCCAAACCCTACACCAACACCCCATCACACCCCAACACAACACCCTACACCAACACTCCATCACACTCCTCCCCAACCCCCTACACCAACACTCCATCACACCCCTCCCCAACACCCAACACCAACACTCAATCACATTTCTCCCCAACAGCCTACACCAACACACCATCACACTCCTCCCCAACACCCTGCACCAACACTCCATCACACCACACCACAACACACTACACCAACAGTCCATCACACTTCTCCCCAACCCCCTACACCAACACTCCCTCACACCCCACCACAACACCCTACACCAACACTCCATCATACTCCTCCCCAACACCCTACACCAAACACTGCATCACACTCCTCCCCAACAGTCAATCGCACTCCTCCCCCAACACCCTGCACCAACAGTCCATCACACTTCTCCCCAACCCCCTACACCAACACTCCATCACACTCCTCCCCAACACCCTACACCAACACTCCATCACACCCCACCACAACACCCTACACCAACACACCATCACACTCCTTCCCAACACCCTACACCAACACTGCATCACACTCCTCCCCAACAGTCAATCGCACTCCTCCCCAACACCCTACACCAACACTCCATCACACTCCTCCCCAACACCCTACACCAACACACCATCACACTCCTCCCCAACACCCAGACACCAACACTCCATCACACTCCTCCCCAACACCCTACACCAACACTGCATCACACTCCTCCCCAACAGTCAATCGCACTCCTCCCCAACACCCTACACCAACACTCCATCACACTTCTCCCCAACACCCTACACCAACACTCCATCACACTCCTCCGCAACACGCTACACCAACACTCCATCACACTCCTCCCCAACACCCTAAACCAACACTACATCACACTACTACCCAACACCCTACACCAACACTCCATCACACTCCTCCCCAACAATCTACACCAAAAATGCTTCACACTCCATCACACTCCTCCCTAACATCCTATACCAACACTCCATCTCACTTCTCCCCAACTCTCCATCACAGTCCACCCCAACACTCCCATCGAACTCCTCCCCAACACCCTACACCAACACTCCATCACACCCCTCCCCCAACACCCCATCACACTCCTCCGCAACATCATACAACACTCCATCAAGCTCCTCCCTAAACACCCTACAGCAATACTCCATCACACTCCTCCCCAACCCCCTACACCAACACTCCGTCACACTCCTCCCCAACTCCTACACCAGCACTACATCACACCCCACCACAACACCCCTACACCAACACTCCATCACACTCCTCCCCAAAACCCTACACCAACACTCCATCACAATCCTCCCCAACACCCTACACCAACACTCCATCACACTCCTCCCCAACACCTACACCAACACTCCATCACACTCCTCCCCAATACCCTACACCAACACACGATCACACTCCTCCCCAACACCCTACACCAACACTCCATCACACTCCTCCCCAACAGTCAATCGCACTCCTCCCCCAGCACCCTACACCAACACTCCATCACACTCCTCCCCAACACCCTACACCAACACACCATCACACTCCTCCCCATACACCCTACACTAAACACTGCATCACACTCCTCCCCAACAGTCAATCGCACTCCTCCCCAATACCCTACACTAACACTCCATCACACTTCTCCCCCAACACCCTGCACCAACACACCATCACACTCTTCCCCAACACCCTACACCAACACTCCATCACACTCCTCCGCAACACGCTACACCAAGACTGCTTCACACTCCTCCCAAACACTCCATCATACTCCTCCCTAACATCTTATACCAACACTCCAACTCACTCCTCCCCAACTCTCCATCACAGTCCTCCCCAACGCTCCATCAAACTCATCCCCAACATGCTACACCAACACTCCATCACACTTCGCCCCAACACCCCATCACACTACTCCGCAACATCCTACAACACTCCATCAAGCTCCTCCCTAGCACCCTACAGCAATACTCCATCACACTCCTCCCCAACCCCCTACATCAACACTCCATCACACTCCTCCCCAACTCCTACACCAGAACTACATCACAACCCACCACAACACCCTACACCAACACTCCATCACACTCCTCCCCAACCCCCTACACCAACACTCCATCACACTCCTCCCCAACACCCTACACCAACACTGCATCACACCCCACCACAACACCCTAGACCAACACTCCATCACACTCCTCCCCAAAACCCTACACCAACACTCCATCACACTCCTCCCCAAAACCCTACACCAACACTCCATCACACTCATCCCCAACACCCTACACCAACACTCCATCACACCCCACCACAACACCCTACACCAACACTGCATCACACTCCTCCCCAACACCCAACACCAACACTCCATCACACTCCTCCCCAACACCCTACACCAACACTCCATCACACTCCTCCCCAAAACCCTACACCAACACTCCATCACACTCCTCCCCAACACCCTACACCAACACTCCATCACACCCCACCACAACACCCTACACCAACACTGCATCACACTCCTCCCCAACACCCTACACCAACACTCCATCACACTCCTCCCCAATCCCCTACACCAACACTCCATTACACTCCTCCCCAACACCAGACACCAACACTCCATCACACTCCTCCCCAACACCCTACACCAACACTCCATCACACTCCTCCCCAAACCCCTACACCAACACTCCATCACACTCCTCCCCAACACCAGACACCAACACTCCATTACACTCCTCCACAACACCATACACCAACTCTCTATCACACTCCTCCCCAACCTCCTACACCAACACTCCATCATACTCCACCCCAACACCCTACACCACTACTCCATCACACTCCTCCGCAACACGCTACACCAAAAATGCTTCACACTCCTCCCCAACACCCATCACACTCCTCCCTAACACCCAACACCAACACTCCATCACACTGCGCCCCAACACCCTACAGCAACTCTCCATCACATTCCTCCCGAACACCCTACACCAACACTCCATCATACACTTCCCGATCAATCTACACAAACACACGATCACACTCCTCCCCAACACCATACACCAACACTGCATCACACTGCTCCCCAACCTCCTACACAAACACTTCATCACACTCCTCCCCAACACCCTACACCAAAACTGCTTCACACTCCTCCCCAACACTCCATCACACTCCTCCCTAACATCCTATACCAACACTCCATCACACTCCTCCCCAACTCTCCATCACAGTCCTCCCCAACACTCCATCGAACTCCTCCCCAACACCCTACACCAACACTCCATCACACTTCGCCCCAACACTCGACACCAACGCTCCATCACACTCCTCCCCAACCCCCTACACCAACACTCCATCACACTCCTCCACAACCGCCTACACCAACACTACATCACACTCCTCCCCAACCCCCTGCACCAACACTCCATCACACTCCTCCACAACACACTACACCAACACTGCATCACACTCCTCCTCAACAGTCAATCGCACTCCTCCCCAACACCCTACACCAACACTCCATCACACTCCTCCTCAACACCCTACACCACTACTCCATCACACTCCTCCGCAACACGCTACACCAAAAATGCTTCACACTCCTCCCCAACACCCATCACACTCCTCCCTAACACCCAACACCAACACTCCATCACACTTCGCCCCAACACCCTACAGCAACTCTCCGTCACATTCCTCCCGAACACCCTACACCAACACTCCATCATAAACTTCCCGAACAATCTACACCAACACGCGATCACACTCCTCCCCAACACCATACACCAACACTGCATCACACTGCTCCCCAACCTCCTACACAAACACTTCATCACACTCCTCCCCAACACCCTACACCAACACTCCATCACACTCCTCCCCAACCTCCTACACCAACACTCCATCACACTCCTCCCCAAACCTCTACACCAACACTACATCACACTCCTCCCTAACATCCTATACCAACACTCCATCGAACTCCTCCCCAACTCTCCATCACAGTCCTCCCCAACACTCCATCAAACTCCTCCCCAACACCCTACACCAACACTCCATCACACCCCTCCCCAACACCCCATCACACTCCTCCGCAACATCATACAACACTCCATCAAGCTCCTCCCTAACACCCTACAGCAATACTCCATCACACTCCTCCCCAACCCCCTACACCAACACTCCGTCACACTCCTCCCCAACTCCTACACCAGCACTACATCACACCCCACCACAACACCCTACACCAACACTCCATCACACTCCTCCCCAAAACCCTACACCAACACTCCATCACAATCCTCCCCAACACCCTACACCAACACTCCATCACACTCCTCCCCAACACCTACACCAACACTCCATCACACTCCTCCCCAATACCCTACACCAACACACCATCACACTCCTCCCCAACACCCTACACTAACACTCCATCACACTCCTCCCCAACAGTCAATCGCACTCCTCCCCAGCACCCTACACCAACACTCCATCACACTCCTCCCCAACACCCTACACCAACACACCATCACACTCCTCCCCAACACCCTACACTAACACTGCATCACACTCCTCCCCAACAGTCAATCGCACTCCTCCCCAATACCCTACACTAACACTCCATCACACTTCTCCCCAACACCCTGCACCAACACACCATCACACTCTTCCCCAACACCCTACACCAACACTCCATCACACTCCTCCGCAACACGCTACACCAAGACTGCTTCACACTCCTCCCAAACACTCCATCATACTCCTCCCTAACATCTTATACCAACACTCCAACTCACTCCTCCCCAACTCTCCATCACAGTCCTCCCCAACGCTCCATCAAACTCATCCCCAACATGCTACACCAACACTCCATCACACTTCGCCCCAACACCCCATCACACTACTCCGCAACATCCTACAACACTCCATCAAGCTCCTCCCTAGCACCCTACAGCAATACTCCATCACACTCCTCCCCAACCCCCTACATCAACACTCCATCACACTCCTCCCCAACTCCTACACCAGAACTACATCACAACCCACCACAACACCCTACACCAACACTCCATCACACTCCTCCCCAACCCCCTACACCAACACTCCATCACACTCCTCCCCAACACCCTACACCAACACTGCATCACACCCCACCACAACACCCTAGACCAACACTCCATCACACTCCTCCCCAAAACCCTACACCAACACTCCATCACACTCCTCCCCAAAACCCTACACCAACACTCCATCACACTCATCCCCAACACCCTACACCAACACTCCATCACACCCCACCACAACACCCTACACCAACACTGCATCACACTCCTCCCCAACACCCAACACCAACACTCCATCACACTCCTCCCCAACACCCTACACCAACACTCCATCACACTCCTCCCCAAAACCCTACACCAACACTCCATCACACTCCTCCCCAACACCCTACACCAACACTCCATCACACCCCACCACAACACCCTACACCAACACTGCATCACACTCCTCCCCAACACCCTACACCAACACTCCATCACACTCCTCCCCAAACCCCTACACCAACACTCCATTACACTCCTCCCCAACACCAGACACCAACACTCCATCACACTCCTCCCCAACACCCTACACCAACACTCCATCACACTCCTCCCCAAACCCCTACACCAACACTCCATCACACTCCTCCCCAACACCAGACACCAACACTCCATTACACTCCTCCACAACACCATACACCAACTCTCTATCACACTCCTCCCCAACCTCCTACACCAACACTCCATCATACTCCACCCCAACACCCTACACCACTACTCCATCACACTCCTCCGCAACACGCTACACCAAAAATGCTTCACACTCCTCCCCAACACCCATCACACTCCTCCCTAACACCCAACACCAACACTCCATCACACTGCGCCCCAACACCCTACAGCAACTCTCCATCACATTCCTCCCGAACACCCTACACCAACACTCCATCATACACTTCCCGATCAATCTACACAAACACACGATCACACTCCTCCCCAACACCATACACCAACACTGCATCACACTGCTCCCCAACCTCCTACACAAACACTTCATCACACTCCTCCCCAACACCCTACACCAAAACTGCTTCACACTCCTCCCCAACACTCCATCACACTCCTCCCTAACATCCTATACCAACACTCCATCACACTCCTCCCCAACTCTCCATCACAGTCCTCCCCAACACTCCATCGAACTCCTCCCCAACACCCTACACCAACACTCCATCACACTTCGCCCCAACACTCGACACCAACGCTCCATCACACTCCTCCCCAACCCCCTACACCAACACTCCATCACACTCCTCCACAACCGCCTACACCAACACTACATCACACTCCTCCCCAACCCCCTGCACCAACACTCCATCACACTCCTCCACAACACACTACACCAACACTGCATCACACTCCTCCTCAACAGTCAATCGCACTCCTCCCCAACACCCTACACCAACACTCCATCACACTCCTCCTCAACACCCTACACCACTACTCCATCACACTCCTCCGCAACACGCTACACCAAAAATGCTTCACACTCCTCCCCAACACCCATCACACTCCTCCCTAACACCCAACACCAACACTCCATCACACTTCGCCCCAACACCCTACAGCAACTCTCCGTCACATTCCTCCCGAACACCCTACACCAACACTCCATCATAAACTTCCCGAACAATCTACACCAACACGCGATCACACTCCTCCCCAACACCATACACCAACACTGCATCACACTGCTCCCCAACCTCCTACACAAACACTTCATCACACTCCTCCCCAACACCCTACACCAACACTCCATCACACTCCTCCCCAACCTCCTACACCAACACTCCATCACACTCCTCCCCAAACCTCTACACCAACACTACATCACACTCCTCCCTAACATCCTATACCAACACTCCATCACATTCCTCCCCAACTCTCCATCACAGTCCTCCCCAACACTCCATCGAACTCCTCCCCAACACCCAACACCAACACTCCATCACACTTCACCCCAACACCCTACACCAACACTCCATCACACTCCTCCCCAAAACCCTACACCAGCAATCCATCACACTCCTCCCCAATACCCTACACCAACACTCCATCACACCCCACCACAACAACCTACACCAACACTCCATCACACTCCTCCCCAACACCCTACACCAACACACCATCACACTCCTCCCCAACACACTACACCAACACTGCATCACACTCCTCCCCAACACCCCAAACCAACACACCATCACACCCCTCCCGAACACCCTACACTAACACTGCATCACACTCCTCCCCTACAGTCAATCGCACTCCTCCCCAACACCCTACACCAACACTCCATCACACTTCTCACCAACACCGTACACCAACACTCCATCACACTCCTCCGCAACACGCTACACCAAGACTGCTTCACACTGCTCCCAAACACTCCATCAAACTCCTCCCTAACATCTTATACCAACACTCCATCTCACTCCTCCCCAACTCTCCATCACAGTCCTCCCCAACACTCCATCGAACTCCTCCCCAACACCCTACACCAACACTCCATCACACTTCGCCCCATCACCCCATCACACTCCTCCGCAACATCCTACAACACTCCATCAACCTCCTCCCTAACACCCTACAGCAATACTCAATCACACTCCTCCCCAACCCCCTACACCAATACTCCATCACACTCCTCCCCAACCCCCTACATCAACACTCCATCACACTCCTCCCAAACTCCTACACCAGAACTACATCACACCCCACCACAACACCCTACACCAACACTCCATCACACTCCTCCCCAAAACCCTACACCAACACTCCATCACACCCCACCACAACACCCTACACCAACACTCCATCACATTCCTCCCCAAAACCCTACACCAACACTCCATCACACCCCACCACAACACCCTACACCAACACTCCATCACACTCCTCCCCAAAACCCTACACCAACACTCCGTCACACTCCTCCCCAACACCCTACACCAACACTCCATCACACTCCACCACAACACCCTACACCAACACTCCATCACACTCCTCCCCAACACCCTACAGCAACACTCCATCACACCCCACCACAACACCCCAGACCAACACTCCATCACTCTCCTCCCCAAAACCCTACACCAACACTTCACCACACTCCTCCCCAAAACCCTACACCAACACTCCATCACACCCCTCCCCAACCCCCTACACCAACACTCCATCACACCCCTCCCCAACACCAGACACCAGAACTACATCACACTCCTCCCCAACCCCCTACACCAACACTCCATCACACCCCTCCCCAACACCAGACACCAACACTCCATCACACTCCTCCCCAACCCCCTACACAAACACTCCATCACACTCCTCCCCAACACCATACACCAACACTCCATCACACTCATCCCCAACACCCTACACCAACACTCCATCACACTCCTCCCCAACACCTACACCAACACTCCATCACACTCCTCCCCAAAACCCTACACCAACACTACATCACACTCCTCCACAACACCCCAAACCAACACACCATCACACTCCTCCCCAAAACCCTACACCAACACTCCATCACACTCCTCCCCAACTCCTACACCAGCACTCCATCACACCCCTCCCCAACACCATACACCAACACTCCATCACACTCCTCCCCAAAACCCTACACCAACACACCATCACACCCCACCACAACACCCTACACCAACACTCCATCACACCCCACCACAACACCCTACACCAACACACCATCACACTCCACCCCTAAACCCTACACCAACACTCCATCACACTCCTCCCCAACACCCTACACCAACACCCCATCACAGTCCTCCCCAACAGCCTACACCAACACTCCATCACACTCCTCCCCAACACCCTACACCAACACTGCATCACACTCCACCACAGCACCCTACACCAACACTCCATCACACTCCTCCCCAAAACCCTACACCAACACTCCATCACACTCCTCCCCAACCCCCTACACCAACACTCCATCACACTCCTCCCCAACACCCTACAGCAACACTCCATCACACTCCTCCCCAACACCTACACCAGCACTCCATCACACTCCACCAGAACACCCTACACCAACACTCCATCACACTTCTCCCCAACACCCTACACCAACACACCATCACACTCCTCCCCAACACCCAACACTAACACTCTATCACACTCCTCCCCAACACCCAACACTAACACTCCATCACACTTCGCCCCAACACCCCATCACACTCCTCCCCAACATCCTACAACACTCCATCAAGCTCCTCCCTAACACCCTACAGCAATACTCCATAACACTCCTCCCCAACCCCATACATCAACACTCCGTCACACTCCTCCCCAACTCCTACACCAGCACTACATCACAACACACCACAACACCCTACACCAACACTCCATCACACTCCACCCCAACACCCTACACCAACACTCCATCACACCCCACCACAACACCCTACACCAACACTCCATCACACTCCTCCCCAACACCCTACACCAACACTCCATCACACCACACCACAACACCCTACACCAACACTCCATCACACTCCTCCCCCAAACCCTACACCAACACTCCATCACACTCCTCCCCAACACACTACACCAACACTCCATCACACTCCTCCCCAAAACCCTACACCAACACTCCATCACACTCCTCCCCAACTCCTACACCAACACTCCATCACACTCCTCCCCAACACCCTACACCAACACTCCATCACACCCCACCACAACACCCTACACCAACACTCCATCACACTCCTCCCCAACACCCAACACCAACACTCCATCACACTCCTCCCCAAAACCCTACACCAACACTCCATCACACTCCTCCCCAACACACTACACCAACACTCCATCACACTCCTCCCCAAACCCCTACACCAACACTCCATCACACCCCACCACAACACCTACACCAACACTCCATCACACTCTTCCCCAAACCCCTACACCAGCACTACATCACACTCCTCCCCAAAACCCTACACCAACACTCCATCACACCCCACCACAACAACCTACACCAACACTCCATCACACTCCTCCCCAACACACTACACCAACACTCCATCACACTCCTCCCCAACTCCTACACCAACACTCCATCACACTCCTCCACAACACCCTACACCAACACCCATCACACTCCTCCCCAACACCCTACACCAACACTCCATCACACTCCTCCCCAACCCCCTACACCAACACTCCATCACACTCCTCCCCAAAACCCTACACCAACACCCCATCACACTCCTCCCCAACTCCTACACCAACACTCCATCACACTCCGCCCCAACACCCTACACCAACACTCCATCACACCCCACCACAACACCCTACACCAACACTCCATCACACTCCTCCCCAAAACCCTACACCAACACTCCATCACACCCCACCACAACACCCTACACCAACACTCCATCACACTCCTCCCCAACACCTACACCAACACTCCATCACACTCCTCCCCAACAGCCTACACCAACACACCATCACACTCCTCCCCAACACCCTACACCAACACTCCATCACACTCCTCCCCAACTCCTACACCAGCACTACATCACAACCCACCACAACACCCTACACCAACACTCCATCACACTCCTCCCCAAAACCCTACACCAACACTCCATCACACTCCTCCCCAACCCCCTACACCAACACTCCATCACACTCCTCCCCAACTCCTACACCAGCACTACATCACACCCCACCACAACACCCTACACCAACACTCCATCACACTCCTCCCCAAAACCCTACACCAACACTCCATCACACTCCTCCCCAACCCCCTACACCAACACTCCATCACACTCCTCCCCAACTCCTACACCAGCACTACATCACAACCCACCACAACACCCTACACCAACACTCCATCACACTCCTCCCCAACACTCAACACCAACACTCCATCACACTCCTCCCCAACCCCCTACACCAACACTCCATCACACTCCTCCCCAACACCCTACACCAACACACCATCACACTCCTCCCCAAACTCCTACACCAACACTCCATCACACTCCACCCCAACACCCTACACCAACACTCCATCACACTCCTCCCCAACACCCTACACCAACACTCCATCACACTCCACCACAACACCCTACACCAACACTCCATCACACTCCTCCCCAACCCCCTACATCAACACTCCATCACACTCCTCCACAACACCCTACACCAACACTCCATCACACTCCTCCCCAACACCCCATCACACTCCTCCACAACACCCTACACCAACACTCCATCACACTCCTCCCCAACACCCTACACCAACACTCCATCACACTCCTCCCCAACTCCTACACCAGAACTACATCACAACCCACCACAACACCCTACACCAACACTCCATCACACTCCTCCCCAACACCCTAGACCAACACTACATCACACTCCACCACAACACCCTACACCAACACTCCATCACACTCCTCCCCAACACGCTACACCAACACACCATCACACTCCTCCCCAACCCCCTACATCAACACTCCATCACACTCCTCCCCAACACCCTACACCAACACACCATCACACTCCTCCCCAAACTCCTACACCAACACTCCATCACACTCCTCCCCAAACCCCTACACCAACACTCCATCACTCTCCTCCCCAACTCCTACACCAGAACTACATCACAACCCACCACAACACCCTACACCAACACTCCATCACACTCCTCCCCAACACCCCAGACCAACACTCCATCACACTCCTCCCCAACCCCCTACACCAACACTCCATCACACTCCTCCCCAACACCCTACACCAACACTCCATCACACTCCTCCCCAACTCCTACACCAGCACTACATCACAACCCACCACAACACCCTACACCAACACTCCATCACACTCCTCCCCAAAACCCTACACCAACACTCCATCACACTCCACCACAACACCCTACACCAACACTCCATCACACTCCTCCCCAACACCTACACCAACACACCACCACACTCCTCCCCAACACCCTACACCAACACTGCATCACACTCCTCCCCAACAGTCAATCGCACTCCTCCCCAACACCCTACACCAACACTCCATCACACTTCTCCCCAACACCCTACACCAACACACCATCACACTCCTCCCCAACACCCTACACCAACACTCCATCACACTCCACCACAACACCTACACCAACACACCATCACACTCCTCCGCAACACGCTACACCAACGCTCCATCACACTTCGCCCCATCACCCCATCACACTCCTCCGCAACATCCTACAACACTCCATCAAGCTCCTCCCTAGCACCCTACAGCAATACTCCATCACACTCCTCCCCAACCCCCTACATCAACACTCCATCACACTCCTCCCCAACTCCTACACCAGCACTACATCACACCCCACCACAACACCCTACACCAACACTCCATCACACTCCTCCCCAAAACCCTACACCAACACTCCATCACACCCCACCACAACAACCAACACCAACACTCCATCACACTCCTCCCCAACACCCTACACCAACACTACATCACACCCCACCACAACACCCTACACCGACACTCCATCACACTCCTCCCCAACCCCCTACACCAACACTCCATCACAATCCTCCCCAACACCCTACAGCAACACTCCATCACACTCCTCCCCAACAGTCAATCGCACTCCTCCCCAACACCCTACACCAACACTCCCTCACACTTCTCCCCAACACCCTACACCAACACACCATCACACTCCTCCGCAACACGCTACACCAACATTCCATCACACTTCGCCCCATCACCCCATCACACTCCTCCGCAACATCATACAACACTCCATCAAGCTCCTCCCTAGCACCCTACAGCAATACTCCATCACACTTCTCCCCAAACCCCTACACCAACACTCCATCACACCCCTCCCCAACTCCTACACCAACACTCCATCACACTCCTCCCCAACACCCTACACCAACACTCCGTCACACTCCTCCCCAATACCCTACACCAACACTCCATCACACTCCTCCCCAACACCCTACACCAACACTCCATCACACTCCTCCCCAAAACCCTACACCAACACTGCATCACACTCCTCCCCAAAACCCTACACCAACACTCCGTCACACTCCTCCCCAACACCCTACACCAACACTGAATCACACTCCTCCCTAACACCCTACACCAACACTCCATCACACTCCTCCCCAAAACCCTACACCAACACTCCATCACACTCCTCCCCAACCCCCTACACCAACACTCCATCACACTCCTCCCCAAAACCCGACACCAACACTCCATCACACTCCTCCCCAACCCCCTACACCAACACTCCATCACACTCCTCCCCAAAACCCTACACCAACACTCCATCACACTCCTCCCCAAACACCTACACCAACACTCCATCACACCCCACCACAACAACCTACACCAACACTCCATCACACTCCTCCCCAACACCCTACACCAACACACCATCACGCTCCTCCCCAACACACTACACCAACACTGCATCACACTCCTCCTCAACAGTCAATCGCACTCCTCCCCGACACCCTACACCAACACTCCATCACACTCCTCCCCAACACCCTACACCAACACTCCATCACACTCCTCCCCAACACCAGACACCAACACTCCATCACACTCCTCCCCAACACCCTACACCAACACACTATCACACTCCTCCCCAACACCCTACACCAACACTCCATCACACTCCTCCCCAACACCCTGCACCAACACTGCATCACACTCCTCCCCAACCTCCTACACCAACACTCCATCACACTCCTCCCCAACACCCTACACCAACACTGCATCACACTCCTCCCCAACACCATACACCAACACTCCATCACACCCCTCCCCAAACACCTACACCAACACTCCATCACGCTCTGCCCCAACAACCCACACCAACACTGCATCACACTCCTCCCCAACACCATACACCACTACTCCATCACACTCCTCCACAACACGCTACACCAAAAATGCTTCATACTCCATCACACTCCTCCCTAACATCCTATACCAACACTCCATCTCACTCCTCCCCAACTCTCCATCACAGTCCTCCCCAACACTCCATCAAACTCCTCCCCAACACCCTACACCAACACTCCATCACACTTCGCCCCAACACCCCATCACACTACTCCGCAACATCCTACAACACTCCATCACACTCCTCCCCAACACCCTACATCAACACTCCATCACACTCCTCCCCAACCCCCTACATCAACACTCCATCACACTCCTCCCCAACACCCAACACCAACACTCCAACACACTCCTCCCCAACACCTACACCAACACACCATCACACACCACCCCAACACCTACATCAACAGTCCATCACACTCCTCCACAACACCGTACAAAATCACTCCAACAAACTCCACCACATTACCCTACGCCAACACTCCATCACACTCCTCCCCAACACCTTACAACAACTCTCCATCACATTCCTCCCGAACACCCGACACCAACACTCCATCATACACTTCCCGAACAATCTACACCAACACACGATCACACTCCTCCCCAACCACCTACACAAACACTCCATCACACTCCTCCCCAACACGCTACACCAGCACTACATCACACTCCTCCACAACACCATACACCAACACTCCATCACGCTCCTCCCCAACACCCTACACCAACACTACATCACACTCCTCCGCAAAACCCTACACCAACACTCCATCACACTCCTCCCCAACCCCCTACACCAACACTCCATCACACTCCTCCCCAACACGCTACACCAACACTGCATCACACTCCTCCCCAACCCCCTACACCAACACACCATCACACTCCTCCCCAAACCCCTACACCAACACCCCATCACACCCCTCCCCAACACCCAACACTAACACTCCATCACACTTCGCCCCAACACCCCATCACACTCCTCCCCAACATCCTACAACACTCCATCAAGCTCCTCCCTAACACACTACAGCAATACTCCATCACACTCCTCCCCAACCCCCTACATCAACACTCCATCACACTCCTCCCCAACACCCTACACCAACACTCCATCACACTCCTCCCCAACCCCCTACACCAACACTCCATCACACTCCTCCCCAACCCCCTACATCAACACTCCATCACACTCCTCCCCAACACCCAACACCAACACTCCAACACACTCCTCCCCAACACCTACACCAACACACCATCACACACCACCCCAACACCTACATCAACAGTCCATCACAATCCTCCACAACACCGTACAAAATCACTCCAACAAACTCCACCACATTACCCTACGCCAACACTCCATCACACTCCTCCCCAACACCTTACAACAACTCTCCATCACATTCCTCCCGAACACCCGACACCAACACTCCATCATACACTTCCCGAACAATCTACACCAACACACGATCACACTCCTCCCCAACCACCTACACAAACACTCCATCACACTCCTCCCCAACACGCTACACCAGCACTACATCACACTCCTCCACAACACCATACACCAACACTCCATCACGCTCCTCCCCAACACCCTACACCAACACTACATCACACTCCTCCGCAAAACCCTACACCAACACTCCATCACACTCCTCCCCAACCCCCTACACCAACACTCCATCACACTCCTCCCCAACACGCTACACCAACACTGCATCACACTCCTCCCCAACCCCCTACACCAACACTCCATCACACTCCTCCCCAAACCCCTACACCAACACCCCATCACACCCCTCCCCAACACCCAACACTAACACTCCATCACACTTCGCCCCAACACCCCATCACACTCCTCCCCAACATCCTACAACACTCCATCAAGCTCCTCCCTAACACACTACAGCAATACTCCATCACACTCCTCCCCAACCCCCTACATCAACACTCCATCACACTCCTCCCCAACACCCTACACCAACACTCCATCACACTCCTCCCCAACCCCCTACACCAACACTCCATCACACTCCTCCCGAACACCTACACCAACACTCCATCACACTCCTCCCCAACACCCTACACCAACACTCCATCACACTCCTCCCCAACACCCTACACCAACACCCCATCACACTCCTCCCCAAACCCCTACACCAACACTCCATCACACTCCACCACAACACCCTACACCAACACTCCATCACACCCCTCCCCAACACCCTACACCAACACTCCATCACACCCCTCCCCAACACCTACACCAACACTCCATCACACTCCTCCCCAAAACCCTACACCAACACTCTGTCACACTCCTCCCCAACACCCTACACCAACACTCCATCACACTCCACCACAACACCCTACACCAACACTCCATCACACTCCTCCCCAACACCCTACAGCAACACTCCATCACACCCCACCACAACACCCCAGACCAACACTCCATCACTCTCCTCCCCAAAACCCTACACCAACACTTCACCACACTCCTCCCCAAAACCCTACACCAACACTCCATCACACCCCTCCCCAACCCCCTACACCAACACTCCATCACACCCCTCCCCAACACCAGACACCAGAACTACATCACACTCCTCCCCAACCCCCTACACCAACACTCCATCACACCCCTCCCCAACACCAGACACCAACACTCCATCACACTCCTCCCCAACCCCCTACACAAACACTCCATCACACTCCTCCCCAACACCATACACCAACACTCCATCACACTCATCCCCAACACCCTACACCAACACTCCATCACACTCCTCCCCAACACCTACACCAACACTCCATCACACTCCTCCCCAAAACCCTACACCAACACTACATCACACTCCTCCACAACACCCCAAACCAACACACCATCACACTCCTCCCCAAAACCCTACACCAACACTCCATCACACTCCTCCCCAACTCCTACACCAGCACTCCATCACACCCCTCCCCAACACCATACACCAACACTCCATCACACTCCTCCCCAAAACCCTACACCAACACACCATCACACCCCACCACAACACCCTACACCAACACTCCATCACACCCCACCACAACACCCTACACCAACACACCATCACACTCCACCCCTAAACCCTACACCAACACTCCATCACACTCCTCCCCAACACCCTACACCAACACTCCATCACAGTCCTCCCCAACAGCCTACACCAACACTCCATCACACTCCTCCCCAACACCCTACACCAACACTGCATCACACTCCACCACAGCACCCTACACAAACACTCCATCACACTCCTCCCCAAAACCCTACACCAACACTCCATCACACTCCTCCCCAACCCCCTACACCAACACTCCATCACACTCCTCCCCAACACCCTACAGCAACACTCCATCACACTCCTCCCCAACACCTACACCAGCACTCCATCACACTCCACCAGAACACCCTACACCAACACTCCATCACACTTCTCCCCAACACCCTACACCAACACACCATCACACTCCTCCCCAACACCCAACACTAACACTCTATCACACTCCTCCCCAACACCCAACACTAACACTCCATCACACTTCGCCCCAACACCCCATCACACTCCTCCCCAACATCCTACAACACTCCATCAAGCTCCTCCCTAACACCCTACAGCAATACTCCATAACACTCCTCCCCAACCCCATACATCAACACTCCGTCACACTCCTCCCCAACTCCTACACCAGCACTACATCACAACACACCACAACACCCTACACCAACACTCCATCACACTCCACCCCAACACCCTACACCAACACTCCATCACACCCCACCACAACACCCTACACCAACACTCCATCACACTCCTCCCCAACACCCTACACCAACACTCCATCACACCACACCACAACACCCTACACCAACACTCCATCACACTCCTCCCCCAAACCCTACACCAACACTCCATCACACTCCTCCCCAACACACTACACCAACACTCCATCACACTCCTCCCCAAAACCCTACACCAACACTCCATCACACTCCTCCCCAACTCCTACACCAACACTCCATCACACTCCTCCCCAACACCCTACACCAACACTCCATCACACCCCACCACAACACCCTACACCAACACTCCATCACACTCCTCCCCAACACCCAACACCAACACTCCATCACACTCCTCCCCAAAACCCTACACCAACACTCCATCACACTCCTCCCCAACACACTACACCAACACTCCATCACACTCCTCCCCAAACCCCTACACCAACACTCCATCACACCCCACCACAACACCTACACCAACACTCCATCACACTCTTCCCCAAACCCCTACACCAGCACTACATCACACTCCTCCCCAAAACCCTACACCAACACTCCATCACACCCCACCACAACAACCTACACCAACACTCCATCACACTCCTCCCCAACACACTACACCAACACTCCATCACACTCCTCCCCAACTCCTACACCAACACTCCATCACACTCCTCCACAACACCCTACACCAACACCCATCACACTCCTCCCCAACACCCTACACCAACACTCCATCACACTCCTCCCCAACCCCCTACACCAACACTCCATCACACTCCTCCCCAAAACCCTACACCAAAACCCCATCACACTCCTCCCCAACTCCTACACCAACACTCCATCACACTCCGCCCCAACACCCTACACCAACACTCCATCACACCCCACCACAACACCCTACACCAACACTCCATCACACTCCTCCCCAAATCCCTACACCAACACTCCATCACACTCCGCCCCAACACCCTACACCAACACTCCATCACACCCCACCACAACACCCTACACCAACACTCCATCACACTCCTCCCCAAAACCCTACACCAACACTCCATCACACCCCACCACAACACCCTACACCAACACTCCATCACACTCCTCCCCAACACCTACACCAACACTCCATCACACTCCTCCCCAACAGCCTACACCAACACACCATCACACTCCTCCCCAACACCCTACACCAACACTCCATCACACTCCTCCCCAACTCCTACACCAGCACTACATCACAACCCACCACAACACCCTACACCAACACTCCATCACACTCCTCCCCAAAACCCTACACCAACACTCCATCACACTCCTCCCCAACCCCCTACACCAACACTCCATCACACTCCTCCCCAACTCCTACACCAGCACTACATCACACCCCACCACAACACCCTACACCAACACTCCATCACACTCCTCCCCAAAACCCTACACCAACACTCCATCACACTCCTCCCCAACCCCCTACACCAACACTCCATCACACTCCTCCCCAACTCCTACACCAGCACTACATCACAACCCACCACAACACCCTACACCAACACTCCATCACACTCCTCCCCAACACTCAACACCAACACTCCATCACACTCCTCCCCAACCCCCTACACCAACACTCCATCACACTCCTCCCCAACACCCTACACCAACACACCATCACACTCCTCCCCAAACTCCTACACCAACACTCCATCACACTCCACCCCAACACCCTACACCAACACTCCATCACACTCCTCCCCAACACCCTACACCAACACTCCATCACACTCCACCACAACACCCTACACCAACACTCCATCACACTCCTCCCCAACCCCCTACATCAACACTCCATCACACTCCTCCACAACACCCTACACCAACACTCCATCACACTCCTCCCCAACACCCCATCACACTCCTCCACAACACCCTACACCAACACTCCATCACACTCCTCCCCAACACCCTACACCAACACTCCATCACACTCCTCCCCAACCCCTACACCAGAACTACATCACAACCCACCACAACACCCTACACCAACACTCCATCACACTCCTCCCCAACACCCTAGACCAACACTACATCACACTCCACCACAACACCCTACACCAACACTCCATCACACTCCTCCCCAACACGCTACACCAACACACCATCACACTCCTCCCCAACCCCCTACATCAACACTCCATCACACTCCTCCCCAACACCCTACACCAACACACCATCACACTCCTCCCCAAACTCCTACACCAACACTCCATCACACTCCTCCCCAAACCCCTACACCAACACTCCATCACTCTCCTCCCCAACTCCTACACCAGAACTACATCACAACCCACCACAACACCCTACACCAACACTCCATCACACTCCTCCCCAACACCCCAGACCAACACTCCATCACACTCCTCCCCAACCCCCTACACCAACACTCCATCACACTCCTCCCCAACACCCTACACCAACACTCCATCACACTCCTCCCCAACTCCTACACCAGCACTACATCACAACCCACCACAACACCCTACACCAACACTCCATCACACTCCTCCCCAAAACCCTACACCAACACTCCATCACACTCCACCACAACACCCTACACCAACACTCCATCACACTCCTCCCCAACACCTACACCAACACACCACCACACTCCTCCCCAACACCCTACACCAACACTGCATCACACTCCTCCCCAACAGTCAATCGCACTCCTCCCCAACACCCTACACCAACACTCCATCACACTTCTCCCCAACAACCTACACCAACACACCATCACACTCCTCCCCAACACCCTACACCAACACTCCATCACACTCCACCACAACACCTACACCAACACACCATCACACTCCTCCGCAACACGCTACACCAACGCTCCATCACACTTCGCCCCATCACCCCATCACACTCCTCCGCAACATCCTACAACACTCCATCAAGCTCCTCCCTTGCACCCTACAGCAATACTCCATCACACTCCTCCCCAACCCCCTGCATCAACACTCCATCACACTCCTCCCCAACTCCTACACCAGCACTACATCACACCCCACCACAACACCCTACACCAACACTCCATCACACTCCTCCCCAAAACCCTACACCAACACTCCATCACACCCCACCACAACAACCAACACCAACACTCCATCACACTCCTCCCCAACACCCTACACCAACACTACATCACACCCCACCACAACACCCTACACCGACACTCCATCACACTCCTCCCCAACCCCCTACACCAACACTCCATCACAATCCTCCCCAACACCCTACAGCAACACTCCATCACACTCCTCCCCAACAGTCAATCGCACTCCTCCCCAACACCCTACACCAACACTCCCTCACACTTCTCCCCAACACCCTACACCAACACACCATCACACTCCTCCGCAACACGCTACACCAACATTCCATCACACTTCGCCCCATCACCCCATCACACTCCTCCGCAACATCATACAACACTCCATCAAGCTCCTCCCTAGCACCCTACAGCAATACTCCATCACACTTCTCCCCAAACCCCTACACCAACACTCCATCACACCCCTCCCCAACTCCTACACCAACACTCCATCACACTCCTCCCCAACACCCTACACCAACACTCCATCACACTCCTCCCCAAAACCCTACACCAACACTCCGTCACACTCCTCCCCAATACCCTACACCAACACTCCATCACACTCCTCCCCAACACCCTACACCAACACTCCATCACACTCCTCCCCAAAACCCTACACCAACATTGCATCACACTCCTCGCCAAAACCCTACACCAACACTCCGTCACACTCCTCCCCAACACCCTACACCAACACTGAATCACACTCCTCCCTAACACCCTACACCAACACTCCATCACACTCCTCCCCAAAACCCTACACCAACACTCCATCACACTCCTCCCCAACCCCCTACACCAACACTCCATCACACTCCTCCCCAAAACCCGACACCAACACTCCATCACACTCCTCCCCAACCCCCTACACCAACACTCCATCACACTCCTCCCCAAAACCCTACACCAACACTCCATCACACTCCTCCCCAAACACCTACACCAACACTCCATCACACCCCACCACAACAACCTACACCAACACTCCATCACACTCCTCCCCAACACCCTACACCAACAAACCATCACGCTCCTCCCCAACACACTACACCAACACTGCATCACACTCCTCCTCAACAGTCAATCGCACTCCTCCCCGACACCCTACACCAACACTCCATCACACTCCTCCCCAACACCCTACACCAACACTCCATCACACTCCTCCCCAACACCAGACACCAACACTCCATCACACTCCTCCCCAACACCCTACACCAACACACTATCACACTCCTCCCCAACACCCTACACCAACACTCCATCACACTCCTCCCCAACACCCTGCACCAACACTGCATCACACTCCTCCCCAACCTCCTACACCAACACTCCATCACACTCCTCCCCAACACCCTACACCAACACTGCATCACACTCCTCCCCAACACCATACACCAACACTCCATCACACCCCTCCCCAAACACCTACACCAACACTCCATCACGCTCTGCCCCAACAACCCACACCAACACTGCATCACACTCCTCCCCAACACCATACACCACTACTCCATCACACTCCTCCACAACACGCTACACCAAAAATGCTTCATACTCCATCACACTCCTCCCTAACATCCTATACCAACACTCCATCTCACTCCTCCCCAACTCTCCATCACAGTCCTCCCCAACACTCCATCAAACTCCTCCCCAACACCCTACACCAACACTCCATCACACTTCGCCCCAACACCCCATCACACTACTCCGCAACATCCTACAACACTCCATCACACTCCTCCCCAACACCCTACATCAACACTCCATCACACTCCTCCCCAACCCCCTACATCAACACTCCATCACACTCCTCCCCAACACCCAACACCAACACTCCAACACACTCCTCCCCAACACCTACACCAACACACCATCACACACCACCCCAACACCTACATCAACAGTCCATCACACTCCTCCACAACACCGTACAAAATCACTCCAACAAACTCCACCACATTACCCTACGCCAACACTCCATCACACTCCTCCCCAACACCTTACAACAACTCTCCATCACATTCCTCCCGAACACCCGACACCAACACTCCATCATACACTTCCCGAACAATCTACACCAACACACGATCACACTCCTCCCCAACCACCTACACAAACACTCCATCACACTCCTCCCCAACACGCTACACCAGCACTACATCACACTCCTCCACAACACCATACACCAACACTCCATCACGCTCCTCCCCAACACCCTACACCAACACTACATCACACTCCTCCGCAAAACCCTACACCAACACTCCATCACACTCCTCCCCAACCCCCTACACCAACACTCCATCACACTCCTCCCCAACACGCTACACCAACACTGCATCACACTCCTCCCCAACCCCCTACACCAACACTCCATCACACTCCTCCCCAAACCCCTACACCAACACCCCATCACACCCCTCCCCAACACCCAACACTAACACTCCATCACACTTCGCCCCAACACCCCATCACACTCCTCCCCAACATCCTACAACACTCCATCAAGCTCCTCCCTAACACACTACAGCAATACTCCATCACACTCCTCCCCAACCCCCTACATCAACACTCCATCACACTCCTCCCCAACACCCTACACCAACACTCCATCACACTCCTCCCCAACCCCCTACACCAACACTCCATCACACTCCTCCCGAACACCTACACCAACACTCCATCACACTCCTCCCCAACACCCTACACCAACACTCCATCACACTCCTCCCCAACACCCTACACCAACACCCCATCACACTCCTCCCCAAACCCCTACACCAACACTCCATCACACTCCACCACAACACCCTACACCAACACTCCATCACACCCCTCCCCAACACCCTACACCAACACTCCATCACACCCCTCCCCAACACCTACACCAACACTCCATCACACTCCACCACAACACCCTACACCAACACTCCATCACACTCCTCCCCAAAACCCTACACCAACACTGCATCACACTCCTCCCCAACAGTCAATCGCACTCCTCCCCAACACCCTACACCAACACTCCATCACAATTCTCCCCAACACCCTACACCAACACACCATCACACTCCTCCGCAACACGCTACACCAACACTCCATCACACTCCTCCCCAACAGTCAATCGCACTCCTCCCCAACACACTACACCAACACTCCATCACACTCCTCCCCAACACCCTACATCAACACTCCATCACACTCCTCCCCAACACCCTACACCAACACTCCATCACAATTCTCCCCAAAACCCTACACCAACACTCCATCACACCCCACCACAACAACCTACAACAACACTCCATCAGACTCCTCCCCAACACCCTACACCAACACACCATCACACTCCTCCCCAACACACTACACCAACACTGCATCACACTCCTCCTCAACAGTCAATCGCACTCCTCCCCAACACCCTACACCAACACTCCATCACACTCCTCCTCAACACCCTACACCAACACTCCATCACACTCCTCCCCAACACCCTACACCAACACACGATCACACTCCTCCCCAACACCCTGTACCAACACTGCATCACACTCCTCCCCAACCTCCTACACCAACACTCCATCACACTCCTCCCCAACAACCCACACCAACACTCCATCACACTCCTCCCCAACCCCCTACACCAACACTCCATCACACTCCGCCCCAACAACCCACACCAACACTGCATCACACTCCTCCCCAACACCATACACCACTACTCCATCACACTCCTCCACAACACGCTACACCAGAAATGCTTCACACTCCATCACACTCCTCCATAACATCCTATACCAACACTCCATCTCACTCCTCCCCAACTCTCCATCACAGTCCTCCCCAACACTCCATCGAACTCCTCCCCAACACCCTACACCAACACTCCATCACACTTCGCCCCAACACCCCATCACACTCCTCCGCAACATCCTACAACACTCCATCAAGCTCCTCCCTGGCACCCTACAGCAATACTCCATCACACTCCTCCCCAACTCCTACACCAACACTCCATCACACTCCTCCCAAACACTCCATCACACTCCTCCCTAACATCTTATACCAACACTCCATCTCACTCCTCCCCAACTCTCCATCACAGTCCTCCCCAACACTCCATCATACTCTTCCCCAACACCCTACACCAACACTCCATCACACTTCGCCCCAACACCCCATCACACTACTCCGCAACATCCTACAACACTCCATCAAGCTCCTCCCTAGCACCCTACACCAACACTCCATCACACTCCTCCCCAACACCTACACCAACACTCCATCACACTCCTCCCCAACACCCTACACCAACACTCCATCACACTCCTCCCCAACCCCCTACACCAACACTCCATCACACTCCTCCACAACACCCTACACCAACACTGCATCACACCCCACCACAACACCCTACACCAACACTCCATCACACTCCTCCCCAAAACCCTACACCAACACTCCATCACAACCCTCCCCAACACCCTACACCAACACTCCATCACACTCCTCCCCAAAACCCTACACCAACACTCCATCACACTCCTCCCCAAAACCCTACACCAACACTCCATCACACTCCTCCCCAACACCCTACACCAACACTACATCACACTCCTCCCCAAAACCCTACACCAACACTCCATCACACTCCACCACAACACCCTGGACCAACACTCCATCACACTCCTCCCCAACACCCTACAGCAACACTCCATCACACTCATCCCCAACACCATACACCAACACTCCATCACACTCCTCCCCAACCCCCTAGACCAACACTCCATCACACTCCTTCCGAAAACCCTACACCAACACTCCATCACAATCCTCCCCAACACGCTCCACCAACACTACATCACACTCCTCCCCAACCCCATACACCAACACTCCATCACACTCCTCCCCAACACACTACACCAACACTCCATCACACCCCACCACAACACCCTACACCAACACTGCATCACACTCCTCCCCAACCCCCTACACCAACACTCCATTACACTCCTCCCCAACTCCCTACACCAACACTCCATCACACTCATCCCCAACACCCTACACCAACACTCCATCACACTCCTCCCCAACACCCTGCACCAACACTCCATCACACTCCTCCCCAACTCCTACACCAACACTCCATCACACTCCTCCCCAACACCCTACACCAACACTCCATCACACTCCTCCCCAACACCCTACACCAACACTCCATCACACTCCTCCCCAACTCCTACTCCAGAACTACATCACAACCCACCACAACACCCTACACCAACACTCCATCACACTCCTCCCCAACACCCTACACCAACACACCATCACACTCCTCCCCAACACACTACACCAACACTCCATCACACTCCTGCTCAACACCCTACACCAACACTCCATCACACTCCTCCCCAACACCCTACACCAACACACCATCACACTCCTCCCCAACACCTACACCAACACTCCATCACACTCCTCCTCAACACCCTACACCAACACTCCATCACACTCCTCCCCAACACCCTACACCAACACTCCATCACACTCCTCCACAACCGCCTACACCAACACTCCATCACACTCCTCCACAACCGCCTACACCAACACTCCATCACACTCCTCCACAACCGCCTACACCAACACTCCATCACACTCCTCCACAACACCCAACACCAACACTCCATCACACTCATCCCCAACTCCTACACCAGAACTACATCACAACCCACCACAACACCCTGCACCAACACTCCATCACACTCCTCCCCAAAACCCTACACCAACACTCCATCACACTCCACCACAACACCCTACACCAACACTCCATCACACTCCTCCCCAACTCCTACACCAGAACTACATCACAACCCACCACAACACCCTACACCAACACTCCATCACACTCCTCCCCAAAACCCTACACCAACACTCCATCACACCCCTCCCCAAACACCTACACCAACACTCCATCACACTCCTCCCCAACACCCTACAGCAACACTCCATCACACTCCTCCCCAACCCCCTACACCAACACTCCGTCACACTCCTCCACAAAACCCTACACCAACACTCCATCACACTCCTCCACAACACACTACACCAACACTCCATCACACTCCTCCCCAACCCCCTACACCAACACTCCATCACACTCCTCCGCAACATCCTACACCAACACTCCATCACACTCCTCCCCAACACACTACACCAACACTCCATCACACTCCTCTCCAACACCCTACACCAACACTCCATCACACTCATCCCCAACCCCCTGCACCAACACTCCATCACACCCCACCACAACACCCTACACCAACACACCATCACACTCCTCCCCAACTCTCCATCACACTCCTCCACAACATCATACAACACTCCATCAAGCTCCTCCCTAGCACCCTACAGCAATACTCCATCACACTTCTCCCCAAACCCCTACACCAACACTCTGTCACACTCCTCCCCAACTCCTACACCAGAACTACATCACAACCCACCACAACACCCTACACCAACACTCCATCACACTCCTCCCCAACACCCTACACCAACACTCCATCACACTCCTCCACAACACCCTGCACCAACACTCCATCACACTCCTCCCCAAAACCCTACACCAACACTGCATCACACTCCTCCCCAGCACCCTACACCAACACCCCATCACACTCCTCCCCAACACCAGACACCAACACTCCATCACACTCCTCCCCAACACCCTACACCAACACACCATCACACCCCTCCCCAACAACCTACACCAACACTCCATCACACTCCTCCCCAACTCCTACACAAGCACTACATCACACTCCTCCCCAACACCCTACACCAACACTCCATCACACTCCTCCCCAACTCCTACACCAGCACTACATCACAACCCACCACAACACCCTACACCAACACTCCATCACACTCCTCCCCAAAACCCTACACCAACACTCCATCACACCCCACCACAACACCCTACACCAACGCTCCATCACACTCCTCCCCAAAACCCTACACCAACACTCCATCACACCCCACCACAACACCCTACACCAACACTCCATCACACTCCTCCCCAACACCCTACACCAACACACCATCACACTCCTCCCCAAAACCCTACACCAACACTCCATCACACTCCTCCCCAACACACTACACCAACACTCCATCACACTCCTCCCCAACACCATACACCAACACTCCATCACACTCCTCCCCAACACCCAACACCAACACTCCATCACACTCCTCCCCAAAACCCTACACCAACACTCCATCACACTCCTCCCCAACCCCCTACACCAACACTCCATCACACCCCACCACAACACCCTACACCAACACTCCATCACACTCCTCCCCAACTCCTACACCAACACTCCATCACACTCCTCCCCAACACCCTACACCAACACTCCATCACACTCCTCCCCAACACCCTACACCAACACTCCATCACACTCCTCCCCAACTCCTACACCAGAACTACATCACAACCCACCACAACACCCTACACCAACACTCCATCACACTCCTCCCCAACACCCTACACCAACACACCATCACACTCCTCCCCAACACACTACACCAACACTCCATCACACTCCTGCTCAACACCCTACACCAACACTCCATCACACTCCTCCCCAACACCCTACACCAACACACCATCACACTCCTCCCCAACACCTACACCAACACTCCATCACACTCCTCCTCAACACCCTACACCAACACTCCATCACACTCCTCCCCAACACCCTACACCAACACTCCATCACACTCCTCCACAACCGCCTACACCAACACTCCATCACACTCCTCCACAACCGCCTACACCAACACTCCATCACACTCCTCCACAAACGCCTACACCAACACTCCATCACACTCCTCCACAACACCCAACACCAACACTCCATCACACTCATCCCCAACTCCTACACCAGAACTACATCACAACCCACCACAACACCCTGCACCAACACTCCATCACACTCCTCCCCAAAACCCTACACCAACACTCCATCACACTCCACCACAACACCCTACACCAACACTCCATCACACTCCTCCCCAACTCCTACACCAGAACTACATCACAACCCACCACAACACCCTACACCAACACTCCATCACACTCCTCCCCAAAACCCTACACCAACACTCCATCACACCCCTCCCCAAACACCTACACCAACACTCCATCACACTCCTCCCCAACACCCTACAGCAACACTCCATCACACTCCTCCCCAACCCCCTACACCAACACTCCGTCACACTCCTCCACAAAACCCTACACCAACACTCCATCACACTCCTCCACAACACACTACACCAACACTCCATCACACTCCTCCCCAACCCCCTACACCAACACTCCATCACACTCCTCCGCAACATCCTACACCAACACTCCATCACACTCCTCCCCAACACACTACACCAACACTCCATCACACTCCTCCCCAACACCCTACACCAACACTCCATCACACTCATCCCCAACCCCCTGCACCAACACTCCATCACACCCCACCACAACACCCTACACCAACACACCATCACACTCCTCCCCAACTCTCCATCACACTCCTCCACAACATCATACAACACTCCATCAAGCTCCTCCCTAGCACCCTACAGCAATACTCCATCACACTTCTCCCCAAACCCCTACACCAACACTCTGTCACACTCCTCCCCAACTCCTACACCAGAACTACATCACAACCCACCACAACACCCTACACCAACACTCCATCACACTCCTCCCCAACACCCTACACCAACACTCCATCACACTCCTCCACAACACCCTGCACCAACACTCCATCACACTCCTCCCCAAAACCCTACACCAACACTGCATCACACTCCTCCCCAGCACCCTACACCAACACCCCATCACACTCCTCCCCAACACCAGACACCAACACTCCATCACACTCCTCCCCAACACCCTACACCAACACACCATCACACCCCTCCCCAACAACCTACACCAACACTCCATCACACTCCTCCCCAACTCCTACACCAGCACTACATCACACTCCTCCCCAACACCCTACACCAACACTCCATCACACTCCTCCCCAACTCCTACACCAGCACTACATCACAACCCACCACAACACCCTACACCAACACTCCATCACACTCCTCCCCAAAACCCTACACCAACACTCCATCACACCCCACCACAACACCCTACACCAACGCTCCATCACACTCCTCCCCAAAACCCTACACCAACACTCCATCACACCCCACCACAACACCCTACACCAACACTCCATCACACTCCTCCCCAACACCCTACACCAACACACCATCACACTCCTCCCCAAAACCCTACACCAACACTCCATCACACTCCTCCCCAACACACTACACCAACACTCCATCACACTCCTCCCCAACACCATACACCAACACTCCATCACACTCCTCCCCAACACCCAACACCAACACTCCATCACACTCCTCCCCAAAACCCTACACCAACACTCCATCACACTCCTCCCCAACCCTCTACACCAACACTCCATCACACCCCACCACAACACCCTACACCAACACTCCATCACACTCCTCCCCAAAACCCTACACCAACACTCCATCACACTCCACCACAACACCCTACACCAACACTCCATCACACTCCTCCCCAACACCCTACACCAACACTCCATCACACTCCTTCCCAACATCCTCCACCAACGCTCCATCACACAGCACCCCAACACCTACATCAACAGTCCATCACACTCCTCCCCAACACCGTACAAAATCACTCCAACAAACTCCACCACATTACCCTACGCCAACACTCCATCACACTCCTCCCCAACACCTTACAGCAACTCTCCATCACACTCCTCCCGAACACCCTACACCAACACTCCATCACACTCCTCCCCAACACCCTACGCCAACACTCCATCACACACCTCCCCAACACCTTACAGCAACTCTCCATCACATTCCTCCCGAACACCCTACACCAACACTCCATCATACACTTCCCGAACAATCTACACCAACACTCCATCACACTCCTCCCCAACACCCTACACCAACACTCCATCACACTCCTCCCCAACACCTACACCAACACTCCATCACACCCCTCCCCAACACCATACACCAACACTCCATCACATTCCTCCCCAACACCCTACACCAACACTCCATCACACTCCTCCCCAACACCTACACCAACACTCCATCACACCCCTCCCCAACACCATACACCAACACTCCATCACACTCCTCCCCAACAACCCACACCAAAACTGCTTCACACTCCTCCCCAACACCCAACACCAACACTCCATCACACTCCTCCACAACACCATACACCAACACTCCATCACACTCCTCCCCAACCTCCTACACCAACACTCCATCACACTCCTCCCCAACACCCAACACCAACACTACTTCACACTCCTCCCCAACACCCTACACCAACACACCATCACACTCCTCCCCAACACACTACACCAACACTGCATCACACTCCTCCTCAACAGTCAATCGCACTCCTCCCCAACACCCTACACCAACACTCCATCACACTCCTCCTCAACACCCTACACCAACACTCCATCACACTCCTCCCCAACACCCTACAGCAATACTCGATCACACTCCTCCCCAACACCCTGCACCAACACTGCATCACACTCCTCCCCAACCCCCTACACCAACACTCCATCACACTCCGCCCCAACAACCCACACCAACACTGCATCACACTCCTCCCCAACACCATACACCACTACTCCATCACACTCCTCCCCAACAAGCTACACCAAAAATGCTTCACACTCCATCACACTCCTCCATAACATCCTATACCAACACTCCATCTCACTCCTCCCCAACTCTCCATCACAGTCCTCCCCAACACTCCATCAAACTCCTCCCCAACACCCTACACCAACACTCCATCACACTTCGCCCCAACACCCCATCACACTCCTCCGCAACTCCTACAACACTCCATCAAGCTCCTCCCTAGCACCCTACAGCAATACTCCATCACACTCCTCCCCAACCCCCTACATCAACACTCCATCACACTGCTCCCCAACCCCCTACACCAGCACTACATCACACCCCACCACAACACCCTACACCAACACTCCATCACACTCCTCCCCAAAACCCTACACCAACACTCCATCACACCCCACCACAACACCCTACACCAACACACCATCACACTCCTCCGCAACACGCTACACCAAGACTGCTTCACACTCCTCCCAAACACTCCATCATACTCCTCCCTAACATCTTATACCAACACTCCATCTCACTCCTCCCCAAATCTCCATCACAGTCCTCCCCAACACTCCATCGAACTCCTCCCCAACACCCTACATCAATACTCCATCACACCCCTCCCCAACACTCGACACCAACGCTCCATCACACTCCTCCCCAACCCCCTACACCAACACTCCATCACACTCCTCCAAAACCGCCTACACCAATACTCCATCACACTCCTCCCCAACCCCCTACATCAACACTCCATCACACTCCTCCCCAACTCCTACACCAGAACTACATCACAACCCACCACAACACCCTGCACCAACACTCCATCGCACTCCTCCCCAAACCCCTACACCAACACTCCATCACACTCCTCCCCAACCCCCTGCACCAACACTCCATCACACTCCTCCCCAACACCCTACACCAACACTCCATCACACTCCTCCCCAAACCCCTACACCAACAGCCCATCACACCCCACCACAACACCCTACACCAACACTCCATCACACTCCTCCCCAAGCTCCTACACCAACACTCCATCACACCCCTCCCCAACACCCAACACCAACACTGCATCACACTCCTCCCCAACACACTACACCAACACTCCATCACACCCCTCCCCAACACCCAACACCAACACTCCATCACATTTCTCCCCAACAGCCTACACCAACACACCATCACACTCCTCCCCAACACCCTACACCAACAGTCCATCACACTTCTCCCCAACCCACTACACCAACACTCCATCACACTCCTCCCCAACAACCTACACCAACACTCCATCACACTACTACCCAACAACCCACACCAAGACTGCTTCACACTCCTCCCAAACACTCCATCACACTCCTCCCTAACATCTTATACCAACACTCCATCTCACTCCTCCCCAACTCTCCATCACAGTCCTCCCCAACACTCCATCGAACTCCTCCCCAACACCCTACATCAACACTCCATCACACTTCGCCCCATCACCCCATCACACTCCTCCGCAACATCCTACAACACTCCATCAAGCTCCTCCCTAGCACCCTACAGCAATACTCCATCAGACTCCTCCCCAACCCCCTACACCAACACTCCATCACGTTCCTCCCCAACACCCTACACCAACACTCCATCACACTCCTCCCTAACACCTACACCAACACTCCATCACACTCCTCCCCAAAACCCTACACCAACACTCCATCACACTCCTCCACAACCCCCTACACCAACACTCCATCACACTCCTCCCCAACTCCTACACCAGAACTACATCACAACCCACCACAACACCCTACACCAACACTCCATCACACTCCTCCCCAAAACCCTACACCAACACTCCATCACACCCCTCCCCAACACCCAACACCAACACTCCATCACACTCCTCCCCAACACCATACACCAACACTGCATCACACTCCTCCCCAAAACCCTACACCAACACTGCAACACACTCCTCCCCAACCTCCTACACCAACACTCCATCACACTCCTCCACAACACCATACACCAACACTCCATCACACTCCTCCCCAACTCCTACACCAGAACTACATCACAACCCACCACAACACCCTACACCAACACTCCATCACACTCCTCCCCAACCCCCTACATCAACACTCCGTCACACTCCTCCCCAAACCCCTACACCAACACTCCATCACACCCCACCACAACAACCTACACCAACACTCCATCACACTCCTCCCCAACACGCTACACCAACACACCATCACACTCCTCCCCAACACACTACACCCACACTCCATCACACTCCTCCCCAAAACCCTACACCAACACTCCATCACACTCCTCCACAACCGCCTACACCAACACTCCATCACACTCCTCCCCAACACCCTACACCAAAACTGCTTCACACTCCTCCCCAACAACCTACACCAACACTCCATCACACTACTACCCAACAACCCACACCAAGACTGCTTCACACTCCTCCCAAACACTCCATCACACTCCTCCCTAACATCTTATACCAACATTCCATCTCACTCCTCCCCAACTCTCCATCACAGTCCTCCCCAACACTCCATCGAACTCCTCCCCAACACCCTACATCAACACTCCATCACACTTCGCCCCAACACTCCATCACACTACTCCGCAACATCCTACAACACTCCATCAAGCTCCTCCCTAGCACCCTACAGCAATACTCCATCACACTCCTCCCCAACCACCTACATCAACACTCCATCACACTCCTCCCCACCACCCTACACCAACACTCCATCACACTCCTCCCGAACACCTACACCAACACTCCATCACACTCCTCCCCAACACACTACACCAGCACTGCATCACACTCCTCCCCAACACCATACACCAACACTCCATCACACTCCTCCACAACCCCCTACACCAACACTCCATCACAATCCTCCCCAACACCCTACACCAGAACTACATCACACCCCTCCCCAACACCCTACACCAACACTCCATCACACCCCACCACAACAACCTACACCAACACTCCATCACACTCCTCCCCAACACCCTACACCAACACTCCATCACAATCCTCCCCAACACCCTACACCAGAACTACATCACAACCCACCACAACACCCTACACCAACACTTCATCACACTCCTCCCCAACTCCTACACCAGAACTACATCACAACCCACCACAACACCCTACACCAACACTCCATCACACTCCTCCCCAAAACCCTACACCAACACTCCATCACACCCCTCCCCAACACCCTACACCAACACTCCATCACACTCCTCCCCAACCCCCTACATCAACACTCCGTCACACTCCTCCCCAAACCCCTACACCAACACTCCATCACACCCCACCACAACAACCTACACCAACACTCCATCACACTCCTCCCCAACACCCTACACCAACACACCATCACACTCCTCCCCAAAACCCTACACCAACACTCCATCACACTCCTCCACAACACCCTACACCAACACTACATCACACCCCACCACAACACCCTACACCAACACTCCATCACACTCCTCCCCAAACCCCTACACCAACACTCCATCACACTCCTCCCCAACCCCCTACATCAACACTCCATCACACTCCTCCCCAACCCCCTACACCAACATTCCATCACACTCCACCCCAAAACCCTACACCAACACTCCATCACACCCCACCACAACACCCTACACCAACACTCCATCACACTCCTCCCCAACACCTACATCAACACTCCATCACACTCCTCCCCAACTCCTACACCAACACTCCAACACACTCCTCCCCAAAACCCTACACCGACACTACATCACACCCCACCACAACACCCTAGACCAAAACTCCATCACACTCCTCCCCAACACCCTACACCAACACTCCATCACACTCCACCACAACACCCTACACCAACACTCCATCAGACTTCTCCCCAACACCCTACACCAACACACCATCACACTCCTCCGCAACACGCTACACCAACACTCCATCACACTCCTCCCCAGCAGTCAATCGCACTCCTCCCCAACACCCTACACCAACACTCCCTCACACTTCTCCCCAACACCTACACCAACACACCATCACACTCCTCCGCAACACGCTACACCAAGACTGCTTCACAGTCCTCCCAAACACTCCATCATACTCCTCCCTAACATCTTATACCAACACTCCATCTCACTCCTCCCCAACTCTCCATCACAGTCCTCCCCAACACTCCATCGAACTCCTCCCCAACACCCTACACCAACACTCCATCACACTCCTCCCCAACACTCCATCACACTACTCCGCAACATCCTACACCAACACACCATCACACAGCACCCCAACACCTACATCAACAGTCCATCACACTCCTCCCCAACACCGTACAAAATCACTCCAACAAACTCCACCACATTACCCTACGCCAACACTCCATCACACTCCTCCCCAACACCTTACAGCAACTCTCCATCACACTCCTCCCGAACACCCTACACCAACACTCCATCACACTCCTCCCCAACACCCTACGCCAACACTCCATCACACACCTCCCCAACACCTTACAGCAACTCTCCATCACATTCCTCCCGAACACCCTACACCAACACTCCATCATACACTTCCCGAACAATCTACACCAACACACGATCACACTCCTCCCCAACACCATACACCAATACTGCATCACACTCCTCCCCAACCTCCTACACCAACACTCCATCACACTCCTCCACAACACCCTACACCAACACTCCATCACACTGCTCCCCAACCCCCTACACCAACACTGCATCACACTCCTCCCCAACCTCCTACACCAACACTCCATCACACTCCTCCCCAACCTCCTACACCAACACTCCATCACACTTCGCCCCAACACCCCATCACACTACTCCGCAACATCCTACAACACTCCATCAAGCTCCTCCCCAGCACCCTACAGCAATACTCCATCACACTCCTCCCCAACTCCTACACCAACACTCCAACACACTCCTCCCCAAAACCCTACACCGACACTACATCACACCCCACCACAACACCCTAGACCAAAACTCCATCACACTCCTCCCCAACACCCTACACCAACACTCCATCACACTCCACCACAACACCCTACACCAACACTCCATCAGACTTCTCCCCAACACCCTACACCAACACACCATCACACTCCTCCGCAACACGCTACACCAACACTCCATCACACTCCTCCCCAACAGTCAATCGCACTCCTCCCCAACACCCTACACCAACACTCCATCACACTTCTCCCCAACACCTACACCAACACACCATCACACTCCTCCGCAACACGCTACACCAAGACTGCTTCACAGTCCTCCCAAACACTCCATCATACTCCTCCCTAACATCTTATACCAACACTCCATCTCACTCCTCCCCAACTCTCCATCACAGTCCTCCCCAACACTCCATCGAACTCCTCCCCAACACCCTACAGCAACACTCCATCACACTCCTCCCCAACACTCCATCACACTACTCCGCAACATCCTACACCAACACACCATCACACAGCACCCCAACACCTACATCAACAGTCCATCACACTCCTCCCCAACACCGTACAAAATCACTCCAACAAACTCCACCACATTACCCTACGCCAACACTCCATCACACTCCTCCCCAACACCTTACAGCAACTCTCCATCACACTCCTCCCGAACACCCTACACCAACACTCCATCACACTCCTCCCCAACACCCTACGCCAACACTCCATCACACACCTCCCCAACACCTTACAGCAACTCTCCATCACATTCCTCCCGAACACCCTACACCAACACTCCATCATACACTTCCCGAACAATCTACACCAACACACGATCACACTCCTCCCCAACACCATACACCAATACTGCATCACACTCCTCCCCAACCTCCTACACCAACACTCCATCACACTCCTCCACAACACCCTACACCAACACTCCATCACACTGCTCCCCAACCCCCTACACCAACACTGCATCACACTCCTCCCCAACCTCCTACACCAACACTCCATCACAATCCTCCCCAACCTCCTACACCAACACTCCATCACACTTCGCCCCAACACCCCATCACACTACTCCGCAACATCCTACAACACTCCATCAAGCTCCTCCCCAGCACCCTACAGCAATACTCCATCACACTCCTCCCCAACCCCCTACATCAACACTCCATCACACTCCTCCCCAATTCCTACACCAGAACTACATCACAACCCACCACAACACCCTACACCAACACTCCATCACACTCCTCCCCAAAACCCTACACCAACACTCCATCACACTCCTCCACAACCCCCTACACCAACACTCCATCACACTCCTCCCCAACACCCTACACCAACACTCCATCACACCCCACCACAACAACCTACACCAACACTCCATCACACTCCTCCACAACCCCCTACACCAACACTCCATCACACTCCTCCCCAACACCCTACACCAACACTGCATCACACTCCTCCCCAACCCCCTACACCAACACTCCATCACACTCCTCCCCAACACCAGACACCAACACTCCATTACACTCCTCCACAACACCATACACCAACTCTCTATCACACTCCTCCCCAACCTCCTACACCAACACTCCATCACACCCCACCACAACAACCTACACCAACACTCCATCACACTCCTCCCCAACACCCTACACCAACACTCCATCACACCCCTCCCCAACACCATACACCAACTCTCTATCACACTCCTCCCCAACCTCCTACACCAACACTCCATCATACTCCTCCCCAACACCATACACCACTACTCCATCACACTCCTCCCCAACACCATACACCAAAAATGCTTCACACTCCATCACACTCCTCCCTAACATCTTATACCAACACTCCATCGAACTCCTCCCCAACTCTCCATCACAGTCCTCCCCAACACTCCATCAAACTCCTCCCCAACACCCTACACCAACACTCCATCACACTTCGCCCCAACACCCCATCACACTCCTCCGCAACCTCCTACAACACTCCATCAAGCTCCTCCCTAGCACCCTACAGCAATACTCCATCACACTCCTCCCCAACCCCCTACATCAACACTCCATCACACTTCGCCCCGACACCCCATCACACTCCTCCGCAACATCCTACAACACTCCATCAAGCTCCTCCCTAACACCCTACAGCAATACTCCATCACACTCCTCCCCAACCCCCTACATCAACACTCCATCACACTCCTCCCCAACACCCTACACCAACACTCCATCACACTCCTCCCCAACACCCTACACCAACACTCCATCACACTCCTCCACAAAACCCTACACCAACACTCCATCACACTCCTCCCCAACACCTACACCAACACTCCATCACACTCCTCCTCAACACCCTACATCAACACTCCATCACACTCCTCCCCAACTCCTACACCAGAACTACATCACAACCCACCACAACACCCTACACCAACACTCCATCACACTCCTCCCCAAAACCCTACACCAACACTCCATCACACCCCACCACAACACCATACACCAACACTCCATCACACTCCTCACCAACACCTACACCAACACTGCATCACACTCCTCCCCAACACCCTACACCAACACTCCATCACACTCCTCCCCAAAAACCTACACCAACACTCCGTCACACTCCTCCTCAAAACCCTACACCAACACTCCATCACACTCCTCCCCAACACCCTACACCAACACTCCATCACACTCCTCCCCAACCCCCTACATCAACACTCCATCACACTCCTCCCCAAAACCCTACACCAACACTCCATTACACTCCTCACCAAAACCCTACACCAACACTCCATCACACTCCTCCCCAACACCTACACCAACACTCCATCACACTCCTCCCCAACAGCCTACACCAACACTCCATCACACTCCTCCCCAACCCCCTACACCAACACTCCATCACACTCCTCCCCAACCCCCTACACCAACACTCCATCACACTCCTCCCCAACACCCTACACCAACACTCCATCACACTCATCCCCAACACCCTACAGCAATACTCCATCACACCCCTCCCCAACACCCAACACCAACACTCCATCACATTTCTCCCCAACAGCCTACACCAACACATCATCACACTCCTCCACAACACCCTACACCAACACACCATCACACTCCTCCCCAACACCCTACACCAACACTGCATCACACTCCTCCCCAACACCCTACACCAACACTCCATCACACTCCTCCCCAACCACCTACACCAACACTCCATCACACTGCTCCCCAACACCTACACCAAAACTCCATCACACTCCTCCGCAACACCCTACACCAACACTCCATCACACTCCTCCCCAACACCACACACCAACACACCATCACACCCCACCCGAACACCCAACACCAACACTGCATCACACTTATCGCCAACACCGTACAAAATCACTCCAACAAACTCCACCACATTACCCTACACCAACACTCCATCACACTCCTCCCCAACACTCCATCACACTCCTCCCCAACACCATACACCAACTCTCCATCACACTCCTCCACAACCGCCTACACCAACACTCCATCACACTCCTCCACAACACCATACACCAACACTCCATCACACTCCTCCCCAACGTCCTACACCAACACTCCATCACACTCCTCCCCAACACCCTACTCCAACACTCCATCACACTCCTCCACAACCGCCTACACGAACACTCCATCACACTCCTTCCCAACCTCCTACACCAACACTCCATCACACTCCTCCACAACCGCCTACACCAACACTCCATCACACTCCTTCCCAACACCCTACACCAACACTCCATCACAGTCCTCCCCAACACCATACACCAACACTCCATCACACTCCTCCACAACCGCCTACACCAACACTCCATCACACTCCTTCCCAACACCCTACACCACTATTCCATCACACTCCTCCACAACATGCTACACCAACACGGTATCACCCGCCTCCCCAACAACCCACACCAAAACTGCTTCACACTCCTGCCCAACACTCCATCACACTCCTCCCTAACATCCTATACCAACACTCCATCTCACTCCTCCCCAAATCTCCATCACAGTCCTCCCCAAAACTACATCAAACTCCTCCCCAGCACCCAACACCAACACTCCATCACACTTCTCCCCAACAGTCAATCGCACTCCTCCCCAACACCCTACACCAACACTCCATCACACTTCTCCCCAACACCCTACACCAACACACCATCACACTCCTCCCCAACACCATACACCAACACTGCATCACACTCCTCCCCAACACCCTTCACCAACACACCATCACACTCCTCCGCAACACGCTACACCAACACTCCATCACACTCCTCCCCAACAGTCAATCGCACTCCTCCCCAACACCCTACACCAACACTCCATCACACTTCACCCCAACACCCTACACCAGCACACCATCACACTCCTCCGCAATACGCTACACCAAGACTGCTTCACACTCCTCCCAAACACTCCATCATACTCCTCCCTAACATCTTATACCAACACTCCATCTCACTCCTCCCCAACTCTCCATCACAGTCCTCCCCAACACTCCATCGAACACCTCCCCAACACCCTACACCAGCACTCCATCACACTCCTCCCCAACACCCTACACCAACACTCCATCACACCCCTCCCCAACACCAGACACAAACACTCCATTACACTCCTCCCCAACACCCTACACCAACACACGATCACACTCCTCCCCAACACCATACACCAACACTGCATCACACTCCTCCCCAACCTCCTACACCAACACTCCATCATACTCCTCCCCAACACCATACACCACTACTCCATCACACTCCTCCCCAACACCATACACCAAAAATGCTTCACACTCCATCACACTCCTCCCTAACATCTTATACCAACACTCCATCGAACTCCTCCCCAACTCTCCATCACAGTCCTCCCCAACACTCCATCAAACTCCTCCCCAACACCCAACCCCAACACCCCATCACACTCCTCCCCAACATCCTACAACACTCCATCAAGCTCCTCCCCAGCACCCTACAGCAATACTCCATCACACTCCTCCCCAACCCCCTACATCAACACTCCATCACACCCCTCCCCAACTCCTACACCAGAACTACATCACACCCCACCACAACACCCTACACCAACACTCCATCACACTCCTCCCCAAAACCCTACACCAACACTCCATCACACTCCTCCCCAACACCCTACACCAACACTCCATCACACTCCTCCCCAACACCCTACACCAACACTCCATCACACTCCACCACAACAACCTACACCAACACTCCATCACACTCCTCCCCAACACCCAACACCAACACACCATCACACTCCTCCCCAAAACCCTACACCAACACTCCATCACACTCCACCACAACACCCTACACCAACACTCCATCACACTCCTCCCCAACACCACACACCAGCACACCATCACACCACACCCGAACACCCAACACCAACACTGCATCACACTTATCGCCAACACCGTACAAAATCACTCCAACAAACTCCACCACATTACCCTACGCCAACACTCCATCACACTCCTCCCCAACACCTTACAGCAACTCTCCATCACACTCCTCCCCAACACCCTACACCAACACTCCATCACACTCCTCCCCAACACCCTACGCCAACACTCCATCACACTCCTCCCCAACACCCTACGCCAACACTCCATCACACTCCTCCCCAACACCTTACACCAACACTCCATCACACTCCTCCCCAACACCCTACACCAACACTCCATCACACTCCTCCACAACAACCTACACCAACACTCCATCACACTCCTCCACAACCGCCTACACCAACACTCCATCACACTCCTTCCCAACCTCCTACACCAACACTCCATCACACTCCTCCACAACCGCCTACACCAACACTCCATCACACTCCTCCACAACAACCTACACCAACACTCCATCACACTCCTCCCCAAAACCCTCCTACACCAACACTCCATCACACTCCTCCCCAACACCTACACCAACACTCCATCACACCCCTCCCCAACACCATACACCAATACTGCATCACACTCCTCCACTAACGCCTACACCAGCACTCCATCACACTCCTCCCCAACAACCCACACCAAAACTGCTTCACACTCCTCCCCAACACCCAACACCAACACTCCATCACACTCCTCCACAACACCATACACCAACACTCCATCACACTCCTCCCCAACCTCCTACACCAACACTCCATCACACTCCTCCCCAACACCCAACAACAACACTCCATCACACTCCTCCCCAACACCCTACACCAACACTCCATCACACTCCTCCCCAACCCCCTACACCAACACTCCATCACACTCCTCCCCAACACCCAACACCAACACTCCATCACACTCCTCCACAACCGCCTTCACCAACACTCCATCACACTCCTCCCTAACATCCTATACCAACACTCCATCTCACTCCTCCCCAAATCTCCATCACAGTCCTCCCCAACACTCCATCAAACTCCTCCCCAACACCCAACACCAACACTCCATCACACTTCTCCCCAACAGTCAATCGCACTCCTCCCCAACACCCTACACCAACACTCCATCACACTTCTCCCCAACACCCTACACCAACACACCATCACACTCCTCCGCAACACGCTACACCAAGACTGCTTCACACTCCTCCCAAACACTCCATCATACTCCTCCCTAACATCTTATACCAACACTCCATCTCACTCCTCCCCAACTCTCCATCACAGTCCTCCCCAACACTCCATCGAACTCCTCCCCAACACCCTACACCAACACTCCATCACACTTCGCCCCAACACCCCATCACACTCCTCCGCAACATCCTACAACACTCCATCAAGCTCCTCCCTAGCACCCTACAGCAATACTCCATCACACTCCTCCCCAGCCCACTACATCAACACTCCGTCACACTCCTCCCCAACACCCTACACCAACACTACATCACACCCCTCCCCAACACCCTGCACCAACACTCCATCACACTCCTCCCCAAAACCCTACACCAACACTCCATCACACTCCTCCCCAACCCCCTACATCAACACTCCATCACACTCCTCCACAACCCCCTACACCAACACTCCATCACACTCCTCCCCAAAACCCTACACCAACACTCCATCACACCCCGCCACAACACCCTAGACCAACACTCCATCACACTCCTCCCCAAAACCCTACACCAACACTCCATCACACCCCACCACAACACCCTAGACCAACACTCCATCACACTCCTCCACAACACCATACACCAACACTCCATCACACTCCTCCCCAACACCATACACCAACACTCCATCACACTCCTCCACAACCCCCTACACCAACACTCCATCACACTCCTCCCCAACACCCTACACCAACAAACCATCACACTCCTCCGCAACACGCTACACCAACACTGTATCACCCTCCTCCCCAACACCCTACACCAACACACCATCACACTCCTCCGCAACACGCTACACCAACACTGTATCACCCTCCTCCCCAACACTATACACCAAGACTGCTTCACACTCCTCCCCAACAGTCAATCGCACTCCTCCCCAACACCCTACACCAACAGTCCATCACACTTCTCCCCAACCCCCAACACCAACACTCCATCACACCCCACCACAACACCCTACACCAACACTCCATCTCACTCCTCCCCAAATCTCCATCACAGTCCTCCCCAACACTCCATCAAACTCCTCCCCAACACCCAACACCAACACTCCATCACACTTCTCCCCAACAGTCAATCGCACTCCTCCCCAACACCCTACACCAACACTCCATCACACTTCTCCCCAACACCCTACACCAACACACCATCACACTCCTCCGCAACACGCTACACCAAGACTGCTTCACACTCCTCCCAAACACTCCATCATACTCCTCCCTAACATCTTATACCAACACTCCATCTCACTCCTCCCCAACTCTCCATCACAGTCCTCCCCAACACTCCATCGAACTCCTCCCCAACACCCTACACCAACACTCCATCACACTTCGCCCCAACACCCCATCACACTCCTCCGCAACATCCTACAACACTCCATCAAGCTCCTCCCTAGCACCCTACAGCAATACTCCATCACACTCCTCCCCAGCCCACTACATCAACACTCCGTCACACTCCTCCCCAACACCCTACACCAACACTACATCACACCCCTCCCCAACACCCTGCACCAACACTCCATCACACTCCTCCCCAAAACCCTACACCAACACTCCATCACACTCCTCCCCAACCCCCTACATCAACACTCCATCACACTCCTCCACAACCCCCTACACCAACACTCCATCACACTCCTCCCCAAAACCCTACACCAACACTCCATCACACCCCGCGACAACACCCTAGACCAACACTCCATCACACTCCTCCCCAAAACCCTACACCAACACTCCATCACACCCCACCACAACACCCTAGACCAACACTCCATCACACTCCTCCACAACACCATACACCAACACTCCATCACACTCCTCCCCAACACCATACACCAACACTCCATCACACTCCTCCACAACCCCCTACACCAACACTCCATCACACTCCTCCCCAACACCCTACACCAACACACCATCACACTCCTCCGCAACACGCTACACCAACACTGTATCACCCTCCTCCCCAACACCCTACACCAACACACCATCACACTCCTCCGCAACACGCTACACCAACACTGTATCACCCTCCTCCCCAACACTATACACCAAGACTGCTTCACACTCCTCCCCAACAGTCAATCGCACTCCTCCCCAACACCCTACACCAACAGTCCATCACACTTCTCCCCAACCCCCAACACCAACACTCCATCACACCCCACCACAACACCCTACACCAACACTCCATCTCACTCCTCCCCAACACCATACACCAACACTGCATCACACTCCTCCCCAACACCCTACACCAACACACCATCACACTCCTCCCCAACACCATACACCAAAACTCCATCACACTACTCCCCAAAAACCTACACCAACACTCCATCACACTCCTCCCCAACACCATACACCAAAACTCCATCACACTACTCCCCAAAAACCTACACCAACACTCCATCACACCCCACCACAACACCCTACACCAACACTCCATCACACTCCTCCCCAACCCCCTACACCAACACTCCATCGCACCCCACCACAACACCCTACACCAACACTCCATCACACTCCTCCCCGAACCCCTACACCAACACTCCATCACACCCCACCACAACACCCTACACCAACACTCCATCACACTCCTCCCCAAACCCCTACACCAACACTCCATCACACCCCTCTCCAACACCCAACACCAACACTGCATCACACTCCTCCCCAACACACTACACCAACACTGCATCACACCCCTCCCCAACACCCTACACCAACACTCCATCACATTTCTCCCCAACAGCCTACACCAACACTCCATCACACTTCTCCCCAACACCCTACACCAACACTCCATCACACTCCTCCACAACTCTCCATCACAGTCCTCCCCAACACTCCATCACACTCCTCCCCAACACCCTACACCAACACTGCATCACACTCCTCCCCAACAGTCAATCGCACTCCTCCCCAACACCCTACACCAACAGTCCATCACACTTCTCCCCAACCCCCTACACCAACACTCCATCACACCCCACCCCAACACCCTACACCAACACTCCATCTCACTCCTCCCCAACACCATACACCAACACTGCATCACACTCCTCCCCAACACACTACACCAACACTCCATCACACTCCTCCACAACCTCCTACACCAACACTCCATCACACTCCTCCCCAACACCATACACCAAAACTCCATCACACTACTCCCCAAAAACCTACACCAACACTCCATCACACCCCACCACAACACCCTACACCAACGCTCCATCACACTCCTCCCCAACACCCTACACCAACACTGCATCACACTCCTCCCCAACTCCCCGCACTTACACTCCATCACACTCCTCCCAAACACTCCAACATACCCCTCCCCAACACCCTACACCAACACACCATTACACTCCTCCCCAACACTCCATTGCACTCCACACCAACACACCATCACACTCCTCTGCATCACCCTACACCAACACTCCATCACACTCCTCCCCAACACCCTACACCAACACTCCATCACACTCCTCCGCAACACCCTACACCAACACTCCATCACACTCCTCCCGAACAACCCACACCAACACAGCATCACACTCCTCCCCATCACTCAACAACACTCCATCACACTCCTCCCCAACACCCTACACCAACACTCCATCACACTCCTCCCAAACACTCCAACATACCCCTCCCCAACACCCTACACCAACACACCATTACACTCCTCCCCAACACTCCATTGCACTCCTCCCGAACACACCATCACACTCCTCTGCATCACCCTACACCAACACTCCATCACACTCCTCCCCAACAGCCTACACCAACACTCCATTACACTCCTCCCCAACACCCTACACCAACACACCATCACACCCCACCCGAACACCCAACACCAACACTCCATCACACTTATCGCCAACACCCTACACCAACACTCCATCTCACTCCTCCCCAACACCATACACCAACACTGCATCACACTCCTCCCCAACACACTACACCAACACTCCATCACACTCCTCCCCAACACCATACACCAAAACTCCATCACACTACTCCCCAAAAACCTACACCAACACTCCATCACACCCAACCACAACACCCTACACCAACACTGCATCACACTCCTCCCCAACCCCCTACACCAACACTCCATCACACCCCACCACAACACCCTACGCCAACACTCCATCACACTCCTCCCCAAACCCCTACACCAACACTCCATCACACCCCACCACAACACCCTACACCAACACTCCATCACACTCCTCCCCAAACCCCTACACCAACACTCCATCACACCCCTCTCCAACACCCAACACCAACACTCCATCACACTCCTCCCCAACACACTACACCAACACTGCATCACACCCCTCCCCAACACCCTACACCAACACTCCATCACATTTCTCCCCAACAGCCTACACCAACACACCATCACAGTCCTCCCCAACACCCTACACCAACACTGCACCACACTCCTCCCCAACAGTCAATCGCACTCCTCCCCAACACCCTCCACCAACACTCCATCACACTTCTCCCCAACACCCTACATCAACACTCCATCACACTCCTCCACAACTCTCCATCACAGTCCTCCCCAACACTCCATCACACTCCTCCCCAACACCCTACACCAACACTGCATCACACTCCTCCCCAACAGTCAATCGCACTCCTCCCCAACACCCTACACCAACAGTCCATCACACTTCTCCCCAACCCCCTACACCAACACTCCATCACACCCCACCACAACACCCTACACCAACACTCCATCTCACTCCTCCCCAACACCATACACCAACACTGCATCACACTCCTCCACAACCTCCTACACCAACACTCCATCACACTCCTCCCCAACTCCATACACCAAAACTCCATCTCACTACTCCCCAAAAACCTACACCAACACTCCATCACACCCCACCACAACACCCTACACCAACACTCCATCACACTCCTCCCCAACTCCCCGCACTTACACTCCATCACACTCCTCCCAAACACTCCAACATACCCCTCCCCAACACCCTACACCAACACACGATTACACTCCTCCCCAACACTCCATTGCACTCCTCCCGAACACACCATCACACTCCTCTGCATCACCCTACACCAACAGTTCATCACACTCCTCCCCAACAGCCTACACCAACACTCCATCACACTCCTCCACAACTCTCCATCACAGTCCTCCCCAACACTCCATCACACTCCTCCCCAACACCCTACACCAACACTGCATCACACTCCTCCCCAACAGTCAATCGCACTCCTCCCCAACACCCTACACCAACAGTCCATCACACTTCTCCCAACCCCTACACCAACACTCCATCACACCCCACCACAACACCCTACACCAACACTCCATCTCACTCCTCCCCAACACCATACACCAACACTGCATCACACTCCTCCCCAACACACTACACCAACACTCCATCACACTCCTCCACAACCTCCTACACCAACACTCCATCACACTCCTCCCCAACACCATACACCAAAACTCCATCACACTACTCCCCAAAAACCTACACCAACACTCCATCACACTCCTCCCCAACCCCCTACACCAACACTCCATCACACCCCACCACAACACCCTACACCAACACTCCATCACACTCCTCCCCAAACCCCTACACCAACACTCCATCACGCCCCACCACAACACCCTACACCAACACTCCATCTCACTCCTCCCCAACACCATACACCAACACTGCATCACACTCCTCCCCAACACAATACACCAACACTCCATCACACTCCTCCACAACCTCCTACACCAACACTCCATCACACTCCTCCCCAACACCATACACCAAAACTCCATCACGCCCCACCACAACACCCTACACCAACACTCCATCTCACTCCTCCCCAACACCATACACCAACACTGCATCACACTCCTCCCCAACACAATACACCAACACTCCATCACACTCCTCCACAACCTCCTACACCAACACTCCATCACACTCCTCCCCAACACCATACACCAAAACTCCATCACACTACTCCCCAAAAACCTACACCAACACTCCATCACACTCCTCCCCAACCCCCTACACCAACACTCCATCACACCCCACCACAACACCCTACACCAACACTCCATCACACTCCTCCCCAAACCCCTACACCAACACTCCATCACACCCCACCACAACACCCTACACCAACACTCCATCACACTCCTCCCCAAACCCCTACACCAACACTCCATCACACCCCTCTCCAACACCCAACACCAACACTCCATCACACTCCTCCCCAACACACTACACCAACACTGCATCACACCCCTCCCCAACACCCTACACCAACACTCCATCACATTTCTCCCCAACAGCCTACACCAGCACACCATCACAGTCCTCCCCAACACCCTACACCAACACTGCACCACACTCCTCCCCAACAGTCAATCGCACTCCTCCCCAACACCCTCCACCAACACTCCATCACACTTCTCCCCAACACCCTACACCAACACTCCATCACACTCCTCCACAACTCTCCATCACAGTCCTCCCCAACACTCCATCACACTCCTCTCCAACACCCTACACCAACACTGCATCACACTCCTCCCCAACAGTCAATCGCACTCCTCCCCAACACCCTACACCAACAGTCCATCACACTTCTCCCCAACCCCCTACACCAACACTCCATCACACCCCACCACAACACCCTACACCAACACTCCATCTCACTCCTCCCCAACACCATACACCAACACTGCATCACACTCCTCCACAACCTCCTACACCAACACTCCATCACACTCCTCCCCAACTCCATACACCAAAACTCCATCACACTACTCCCCAAAAACCTACACCAACACTCCATCACACCCCACCACAACACCCTACACCAACACTCCATCACACTCCTCCCCAACTCCCCGCACTTACACTCTATCACACTCCTCCCAAACACTCCAACATACCCCTCCCCAACACCCAACACCAACACACGATTACACTCCTCCCCAACACTCCATTGCACTCCTCCCGAACACACCATCACACTCCTCTGCATCACCCTACACCAACAGTTCATCACACTCCTCCCCAACAGCCTACACCAACACTCCATCACACTCCTCCACAACTCTCCATCACAGTCCTCCCCAACACTCCATCACACTCCTCCCCAACACCCTACACCAACACTGCATCACACTCCTCCCCAACAGTCAATCGCACTCCTCCCCAACACACTACACCAACACTCCATCACACTCCTCCACAACCTCCTACACCAACACTCCATCACACTCCTCCCCAACACCATACACCAAAACTCCATCACACTACTCCCCAAAAACCTACACCAACACTCCATCACACCCCACCACAACACCCTACACCAACGCTCCATCACACTCCTCCCCAACACCCTACACCAACACTGCATCACACTCCTCCCCAACTCTCCGCACTTACACTCCATCACACTCCTCCCAAACACTCCAACATACCCCTCCCCAACACCCTACACCAACACACCATTACACTCCTCCCCAACACTCCATTGCACTCCTCCCGAACACACCATCACACTCCTCTGCATCACCCTACACCAACACTCCATCACACTCCTCCCCAACAGCCTACACCAACACTCCATCACACTCCTCCCCAACAGCCTCCACCAACACTCCATTACACTCCTCCCCAACACTCCATTGCACTCCACACCAACACACCATCACACTCCTCTGCATCACCCTACACCAACACTCCATCACACTCCTCCCCAACAGCCTACACCAACACACCATCACACTCCTCCGCAACACCCTACACCAACACTCCATCACACTCCTCCCGAACAACCCACACCAACACAGCATCACACTCCTCCCCATCACTCAACAACACTCCATCACACTCCTCCCCAACACCCTACACCAACACTCCATCACACTCCTCCCAAACACTCCAACATACCCCTCCCCAACACCCTACACCAACACACCATTACACTCCTCCCCAACACTCCATTGCACTCCTCCCGAACACACCATCACACTCCTCTGCATCACCCTACACCAACACTCCATCACACTCCTCCCCAACAGCCTACACCAACACTCCATTACACTCCTCCCCAACACCCTACACCAACACACCATCACACCCCACCCGAACACCCAACACCAACACTCCATCACACTTATCGCCAACACCCTACACCAACGCTCCATCACACCCCACCACAACACCCTACACCAACACTCCATCTCACTCCTCCCCAACACCATACACCAACACTGCATCACACTCCTCCCCAACACACTACACCAACACTCCATCACACTCCTCCCCAACACCATACACCAAAACTCCATCACACTACTCCCCAAAAACCTACACCAACACTCCATCACACCCCACCACAACACCCTACACCAACACTGCATCACACTCCTCCCCAACCCCCTACACCAACACACCATCACACCCCACCACAACACCCTACACCAACACTCCATCACACTCCTCCCCAACACCTACACAAACACTCCATCATACTCCTCCCCAACAGCCTAAACCAACACTCCATCACACTCCTCCCCAACCCCCTACATCAACACTCCATCACACTCCTCCCCAACCCCCTACACCAACACTCCATCACACCCCACCACAACACCCTACACCAACACTCCATCACACTCCTCCCCAAACCCCTACACCAACACTCCATCACACCCCACCACAACACCCTACACCAACACTCCATCACACTCCTCCCCAACACCACACACCAACACTCCATCACACTCCTCCCCAACACCCTACACCAACACTCCATCACACTCCTCCCCAACACCCTACACCAACACTGCATCACACTCCTCCCCAACCTCCTGCACCAACACTCCATCACACCCCACCACAACACCCTACACCAACACTCCATCACACTCCTCCCCAAACCCCTACACCAACACTCCATCACACCCCACCACAACACCCTACACCAACACTCCATCACACTCCTCCCCAAACCCCTACACCAACACTCCATCACACCCCTCTCCAACACCCAACACCAACACTGCATCACACTCCTCCCCAACACACTACACCAACACTGCATCACACCCCTCCCCAACACCCTACACCAACACTCCATCACATTTCTCCCCAACAGCCTACACCAACACACCATCACAGTCCTCCCCAACACCCTACACCAACACTGCACCACACTCCTCCCCAACAGTCAATCGCACTCCTCCCCAACACCCTCCACCAACACTCCATCACACTTCTCCCCAACACCCTACACCAACACTCCATCACACTCCTCCACAACTCTCCATCACAGTCCTCCCCAACACTCCATCACACTCCTCCCCAACACCCTACACCAACACTGCATCACACTCCTCCCCAACAGTCAATCGCACTCCTCCCCAACACCCTACACCAACAGTCCATCACACTTCTCCCCAACCCCCTACACCAACACTCCATCACACCCCACCACAACACCCTACACCAACACTCCATCTCACTCCTCCCCAACACCATACACCAAAACTCCATCACACCACTCCCCAAAAACCTACACCAACACTCCATCACACCCCACCACAACACCCTACACCAACACTCCATCACACTCCTCCCCAACTCCCCGCACTTACACTCCATCACACTCCTCCCAAACACTCCAACATACCCCTCCCCAACACCCTACACCAACACACGATTACACTCCTCCCCAACACTCCATTGCACTCCTCCCGAACACACCATCACACTCCTCTGCATCACCCTACACCAACAGTTCATCACACTCCTCCCCAACAGCCTACACCAACACTCCATCACACTCCTCCACAACTCTCCATCACAGTCCTCCCCAACAACTCCATCACACTCCTCCCCAACACCCTACACCAACACTGCATCACACTCCTCCCCAACAGTCAATCGCACTCCTCCCCAACACCCTACACCAACAGTCCATCACACTTCTCCCCAACCCCCTACACCAACACTCCATCACACCCCACCACAACACCCTACACCAACACTCCATCTCACTGCTCCCCAACACCATACACCAACACTGCATCACACTCCTCCCCAACACACTACACCAACACTCCATCACACTCCTCCACAACCTCCTACACCAACACTCCATCACACTCCTCCCCAACACCATACACCAAAACTCCATCACACTACTCCCCAAAAACCTACACCAACACTCCATCACACCCCACCACAACACCCTACACCAACGCTCCATCACACTCCTCCCCAACACCCTACACCAACACTGCATCACACTCCTCCCCAACTCCCCGCACTTACACTCCATCACACTCCTCCCAAACACTCCAACATACCCCTCCCCAACACCCTACACCAACACACCATTACACTCCTCCCCAACACTACATTGCACTCCTCCCGAACACACCATCACACTCCTCTGCATCACCCTACACCAACACTCCATCACACTCCTCCCCAACAGCCTACACCAACACTCCATCACACTCCTCCCCAACAGCCTACACCAACACTCCATTACACTCCTCCCCAACACTCCATTGCACTCCACACCAACACACCATCACACTCCTCTGCATCACCCTACACCAACACTCCATCACACTCCTCCCCAACAGCCTACACCGACACACCATCACACCCCACCCGAACACCCAACACCAACACTCCATCACACTCCTCCCCAACACCATACACCAAAACTCCATCACACTACTCCCCAAAAACCTACACCAACACTCCATCACACCCAACCACAACACCCTACACCAACACTGCATCACACTCCTCCCCAACCCCCTACACCAACACTCCATCACACCCCACCACAACACCCTACACCAACACTCCATCACACTCCTCCCCAAACCCCTACACCAACACTCCATCACACCCCACCACAACACCCTACACCAACACTCCATCACACTCCTCCCCAAACGCCTACACCAACACTCCATCACACCCCTCTCCAACACCCAACACCAACACTCCATCACACTCCTCCCCAACACACTACACCAACACTGCATCACACCCCTCCCCAACACCCTACACCAACACTCCATCACATTTCTCCCCAACAGCCTACACCAACACACCATCACAGTCCTCCCCAACACCCTACACCAACACTGCACCACACTCCTCCCCAACAGTCAATCGCACTCCTCCCCAACACCCTCCACCAACACTCCATCACACTTCTCCCCAACACCCTACACCAACACTCCATCACACTCCTCCACAACTCTCCATCACAGTCCTCCCCAACACTCCATCACACTCCTCCCCAACACCCTACACCAACACTGCATCACACTCCTCCCCAACAGTCAATCGCACTCCTCCCCAACACCCTACACCAACAGTCCATCACACTTCTCCCCAACCCCCTACACCAACACTCCATCACACCCCACCACAACACCCTACACCAACACTCCATCTCACTCCTCCCCAACACCATACACCAACACTGCATCACACTCCTCCACAACCTCCTACACCAACACTCCATCACACTCCTCCCCAACTCCATACACCAAAACTCCATCACACTACTCCCCAAAAACCTACACCAACACTCCATCACACCCCACCACAACACCCTACACCAACACTCCATCACACTCCTCCCCAACTCCCCGCACTTACACTCCATCACACTCCTCCCAAACACTCCAACATACCCCTCCCCAACACCCTACACCAACACACGATTACACTCCTCCCCAACACTCCATTGCACTCCTCCCGAACACACCATCACACTCCTCTGCATCACCCTACACCAACAGTTCATCACACTCCTCCCCAACAGCCTACACCAACACTCCATCACACTCCTCCACAACTCTCCATCACAGTCCTCCCCAACACTCCATCACACTCCTCCCCAACACCCTACACCAACACTGCATCACACTCCTCCCCAACAGTCAATCGCACTCCTCCCCAACACCCTACACCAACAGTCCATCACACTTCTCCCAACCCCCTACACCAACACTCCATCACACCCCACCACAACACCCTACACCAACACTCCATCTCACTCCTCCCCAACACCATACACCAACACTGCATCACACTCCTCCCCAACACACTACACCAACACTCCATCACACTCCTCCACAACCTCCTACACCAACACTCCATCACACTCCTCCCCAACACCATACACCAAAACTCCATCACACTACTCCCCAAAAACCTACACCAACACTCCATCACACTCCTCCCCAACCCCCTACACCAACACTCCATCACACCCCACCACAACACCCTACACCAACACTCCATCACACTCCTCCCCAAACCCCTACACCAACACTCCATCACGCCCCACCACAACACCCTACACCAACACTCCATCACACTCCTCCCCAAACCCCTACACCAACACTCCATCACACCCCTCTCCAACACCCAACACCAACACTCCATCACACTCCTCCCCAACACACTACACCAACACTGCATCACACCCCTCCCCAACACCCTACACCAACACTCCATCACATTTCTCCCCAACAGCCTACACCAACACACCATCACAGTCCTCCCCAACACCCTACACCAACACTGCACCACACTCCTCCCCAACAGTCAATCGCATTCCTCCCCAACACCCTCCACCAACACTCCATCACACTTCTCCCCAACACCCTACACCAACACTCCATCACACTCCTCCACAACTCTCCATCACAGTCCTCCCCAACACTCCATCACACTCCTCCCCAACACCCTACACCAACACTGCATCACACTCCTCCCCAACAGTCAATCGCACTCCTCCCCAACACCCTACACCAACAGTCCATCACACTTCTCCCCAACCCCCTACACCAACACTCCATCACACCCCACCACAACACCCTACACCAACACTCCATCTCACTCCTCCCCAACACCATACACCAACACTGCATCACACTCCTCCACAACCTCCTACACCAACACTCCATCACACTCCTCCCCAACTCCATACACCAAAACTCCATCACACTACTCCCCAAAAACCTAAACCAACACTCCATCACACCCCACCACAACACCCTACACCAACACTCCATCACACTCCTCCCCAACTCCCCGCACTTACACTCCATCACACTCCTCCCAAACACTCCAACATACCCCTCCCCAACACCCTACACCAACACACGATTACACTCCTCCCCAACACTCCATTGCACTCCTCCCGAACACACCATTACACTCCTCTGCATCACCCTACACCAACAGTTCATCACACTCCTCCCCAACAGCCTACACCAACACTCCATCACACTCCTCCACAACTCTCCATCACAGTCCTCCCCAACACTCCATCACACTCCTCCCCAACACCCTACACCAACACTGCATCACACTCCTCCCCAACAGTCAATCGCACTCCTCCCCAACACCCTACACCAACAGTCCATCACACTTCTCCCCAACCCCCTACACCAACACTCCATCACACCCCACCACAACACCCTACACCAACACTCCATCTCACTCCTCCCCAACACCATACACCAACACTGCATCACACTCCTCCCCAACACACTACACCAACACTCCATCACACTCCTCCACAACCTCCTACACCAACACTCCATCACACTCCTCCCCAACACCATACACCAAAACTCCATCACACTACTCCCCAAAAACCTACACCAACACTCCATCACACCCCACCACAACACCCTACACCAACGCTCCATCACACTCCTCCCCAACACCCTACACCAACACTGCATCACACTCCTCCCAAACACTCCAACATACCCCTCCCCAACACCCTACACCAACACACCATTACACTCCTCCCCAACACTCCATTGCACTCCTCCCGAACACACCATCACACTCCTCTGCATCACCCTACACCAACACTCCATCACACTCCTCCCCAACAGCCTACACCAACACTCCATCACACTCCTCCCCAACAGCCTCCACCAACACTCCATTACACTCCTCCCCAACACTCCATTGCACTCCACACCAACACACCATCACACTCCTCTGCATCACCCTACACCAACACTCCATCACACTCCTCCCCAACAGCCTACACCAACACACCATCACACTCCTCCGCAACACCCTACACCAACACTCCATCACACTCCTCCCGAACAACCCACACCAACACAGCATCACACTCCTCCCCATCACTCAACAACACTCCATCACACTCCTCCCCAACACCCTACACCAACACTCCATCACACTCCTCCCAAACACTCCAACATACCCCTCCCCAACACCCTACACCAACACACCATTACACTCCTCCCCAACACTCCATTGCACTCCTCCCGAACACACCATCACACTCCTCTGCATCACCCTACACCAACAGTTCATCACACTCCTCCCCAACAGCCTACACCAACACTCCATTACACTCCTCCCCAACACCCTACACCAACACACCATCACACCCCACCCGAACACCCAACACCAACACTCCATCACACTTATCGCCAACACCCTACACCAACGCTCCATCACACCCCACCACAACACCCTACACCAACACTCCATCTCACTCCTCCCCAACACCATACACCAACACTGCATCACACTCCTCCCCAACACACTACACCAACACTCCATCACACTCCTCCCCAACACCATACACCAAAACTCCATCACACTACTCCCCAAAAACCTACACCAACACTCCATCACACCCCACCACAACACCCTACACCAACACTCCATCACACTCCTCCCCAAACCCCTACACCAACACTCCATCACACCCCACCACAACACCCTACACCAACACTCCATCACACTCCTCCCCAACACCACACACCAACACTCCATCACACTCCTCCCCAACACCCTACACCAACACTCCATCACACTCCTCCCCAACACCCTACACCAACACTGCATCACACTCCTCCCCAACCTCCTGCGCCAACACTCCATCACACCCCACCACAACACCCTACACCAACACTCCATCACACTCCTCCCCAAACTCCTACACCAACACTCCATCACACCCCACCACAACACCCTACACCAACACTCCATCACACTCCTCCCCAAACCCCTACACCAACACTCCATCACACCCCTCTCCAACACCCAACACCAACACTGCATCACACTCCTCCCCAACACACTACACCAACACTGCATCACACCCCTCCCCAACACCCTACACCAACACTCCATCACATTTCTCCCCAACAGCCTACACCAACACACCATCACAGTCCTCCCCAACACCCTACACCAACACTGCACCACACTCCTCCCCAACAGTCAATCGCACTCCTCCCCAACACCCTCCACCAACACTCCATCACACTTCTCCCCAACACCCTACACCAACACTCCATCACACTCCTCCACAACTCTCCATCACAGTCCTCCCCAACACTCCATCACACTCCTCCCCAACACCCTACACCAACACTGCATCACACTCCTCCCCAACAGTCAATCGCACTCCTCCCCAACACCCTACACCAACAGTCCATCACACTTCTCCCCAACCCCCTACACCAACACTCCATCACACCCCACCACAACACCCTACACCAACACTCCATCTCACTCCTCCCCAACACCATACACCAAAACTCCATCACACCACTCCCCAAAAACCTACACCAACACTCCATCACACCCCACCACAACACCCTACACCAACACTCCATCACACTCCTCCCCAACTCCCCGCACTTACACTCCATCACACTCCTCCCAAACACTCCAACATACCCCTCCCCAACACCCTACACCAACACACGATTACACTCCTCCCCAACACTCCATTGCACTCCTCCCGAACACACCATTGCACTCCACACCAACACACCATCACACTCCTCTGCATCACCCTACACCAACACTCCATCACACTACTCCCCAACTCCCCGCACTTACACTCCATCACACTCCTCCCAAACACTCCAACATACCCCTCCCCAACACCCTACACCAACACACCATTACACTCCTCCCCAACACTCCATTGCACTCCTCCCGAACACACCATCACACTCCTCTACATCACCCTACACCAACACTCCATCACACTCCTCCCCAACAGCCTACACCAACACTCCATTACACTCCTCCCCAACACCCTACACCAACACTCCATCACACTCCTCCCGAACAACCCACACCAACACAGCATCACACTCCTCCCCATCACTCAACAACACTCCATCACACTCCTCCCCAACACCCTACACCAACACACCATCACACCCCACCCGAACACCCAACACCAACACTCCATCACACTTATCGCCAACACTCTACACCAACACTCCATCACACTTCTCCCCAACACCAACACACCATTACACTCCTCCCCAACACCCTACACCAACACACCGTCACACTCCTCCCCAACACCCTACACCAACACACCGTCACACTCCTCTGCAACACCATACACCAACACTCCATCACACTCCTCCCCAACCCCCTACACCAACACTCCATCACACTCCTATACAACACCCCGCACTTACACTCCATCACACTCCTCCCGAACACTCCAACATACCCCTCCCCAACACCCTACACCAACACACCATCACACTCCTCCGCAACACCCTACACCAACACACCATCACACTCCTCCCGAACAACCCACACCAACACAGCATCACACTCCTCCCCATCACTCAACAACACTCCATCACACTCCTCCCCAACACCCTACACCAACACACCATCACACCCCACCCGAACACCCAACACCAACACTCCATCACACTTATCGCCAACACTCTACACCAACACTCCATCACACTCCTCCCCAACACCAACACACCATCACACTCCTCCCCAACACCCTACACCAACACACCGTCACACTCCTCCCCAACACCCTACACCAACACACCGTCACACTCCTCTGCAACACCATACACCAACACTCCATCACACTCCTCCCCAACCCCCTACACCAACACTCCATCACACTCCTCCACAACACCCCGCACTTACACTCCATCACACTCCTCCCGAACACTCCAACATACCCCTCCCCAACACCCTACACCAACACACCATCACACTCCTCCGCAACACCCTACACCAACACACCATCACACTCCTCCCGAACAACCCACACCAACACAGCATCACACTGCTCCCCATCACTCAACAACACTCCATCACACTCCTCCCCAACACCCTACACCAACACACCATCACACCCCACCCGAACACCCAACACCAACACTCCATCACACTTATCGCCAACACTCTACACCAACACACCATCACACTCCTCCACAACAACCTACACCAACACACCATCACACTCCTCCCCAACACTCAACAACACTCCATCAACTCCTCCCCAACACACACCAACACACCATCACACTCCTCCCCAACACTCAACAACACTCCATCACACCCCACCCGAACACCACACACCAACACACCATCACACCCCACCCGAACACCCAACACCAACACTGTATCCCACTTATCGCCAACACTCTACACCAACACACCATGACACTCCTCCCCAACACCCTACACCAACACTCCATGACACTCCTCGCCAACACCCTACACCAACACACCGTCACACTCCTCCCCAACACCCTACACCAACACTCCATCACACTCCTCTGCAACACCATACACCAACACTCCATCACACTCCTTCCCAACACCGTACGCTCACACTCCATCAAACTCCTCCCCAACATGCTACACCAACACTCCATCACACTCCTCCCCAACTCCCCGCACTTACACTCCATCACACTCCTCCCAAACACTCCAACATACCCCTCCCCAACACCCTACACCAACACTCCATCAAACTCCTCCCCAACACCCTACACCAACACTCCATCAAACTCCTCCCCAGCATCCTAGAACAACAATCCATCACACTCCTCCCCAACACCCTACACCAACACTCCATCACACTTCTCCCCAACACCCCACACTAACACACCAAAAGTCCATCGCACACCTCCACAACACCTTACTCCAACACTCCATCATACTCCTCTCCAATACCCTACACCAACACTCCATCACACTCCTCCCCAACTCCCCGCACTTACACTCCATCACACTCCTCCCAAACACTCCAACATACCCCTCCCCAACACCCTACACCAACACACCATTACACTCCTCCCCAACACTCCATTGCACTCCTCCCGAACACACCATCACACTCCTCTGCATCACCCTACACCAACAGTTCATCACACTCCTCCCCAACAGCCTACACCAACACTCCATTACACTCCTCCCCAACACTCCATTGCACTCCACACCAACACACCATCACACTCCTCTGCATCACCCTACACCAACACTCCATCACACTCCTCCCCAACTCCCCGCACTTACACTCCATCACACTCCTCCCAAACACTCCAACATACCCCTCCCCAACACCCTACACCAACACACCATTACACTCCTCCCCAACACTCCATTGCACTCCTCCCGAACACACCATCACACTCCTCTGCATCACCCTACACCAACAGTTCATCACACTCCTCCCCAACAGCCTACACCAACACTCCATTACACTCCTCCCCAACACTCCATTGCACTCCACACCAACACACCATCACACTCCTCTGCATCACCCTACACCAACACTCCATCACACTCCTCCCCAACTCCCCGCACTTACACTCCATCACACTCCTCCCAAACACTCCAACATACCCCTCCCCAACACCCTACACCAACACTCCATCAAACTCCTCCCCAGCATCCTAGAACAACAATCCATCACACTCCTCCCCAACACCCTACACCAACACTCCATCACACTTCTCCCCAACACCCCACACTAACACACCAAAAGTCCATCGCACACCTCCACAACACCTTACTCCAACACTCCATCATACTCCTCTCCAATACCCTACACCAACACTCCATCACACTCCTTCCCAACTCCCTGCACTTACACTCCATCACACTCCTCCCAAACACTCCAACATACCCCTCCCCAACACCCTACACCAATACACCATTACACTCCTCCCCAACACTCCATTGCACTCCTCCCGAACACACCATCACACTCCTCTGCATCACCCTACACCAACACTCCATCACACTCCTCCCCAACAGCCTACACCAACACTCCATTACACTCCTCCCCAACACTCCATTGCACTCCACACCAACACACCATCACACTCCTCTGCATCACCCTACACCAACAGTTCATCACACTCTTCCCGAACAACCCACACCAACACAGCATCACACTCCTCCCCATCACTCAACAACACTCCATCACACTCCTCCCCAACAACCTACACCAACACACCGTCACACCCCACCCGAACACCCAACACCAACACACCGTCACACTCCTCCCCAACACCCTACACCACCGCTCCATCACACTCCTCCCCAACACCCTACACCAACACACCATCATACTCCTCCCCAACACCACACACCAACACACCATCACACCCCACCCGAACACCCAACACCAACACTGCATCACACTTATCGCCAACACTCCACACCACTCCATCACACTCCTCCCCAACACCCTACACCAACACTCCATCACACTCCTCCACAACAACCTACATCAACACACCATCACACTCCTCCCCAACACCGTACACCAACACTCCATCACACTCCTTCCCAACACCCTACACCAACACTCTACACCAACACTCCATCTCACTCCTGCCCAACACCCTACACCAACACTCCATCTCACCCCACCCCAACATCCTACACCAAAACTACATACACCCCTCCCAAGCTACCTACAACACACTATCACACCCCTCACTTAAGCACCCTACGCCTACAATCCTTCAACCCCGAACACACCAAATCAGCTCTCCCCAACAACCTCCACCAAGAGAGCACATCCCCTCCCCATCTCCCTACACCAACACACCATCACAACCCTCCCTAACACCCACACCAACACTCCATCACACTCCTCCCCAACACCCTACACCAACACTCCATCACACTCCTCCCCAACACCCTACACCAACACTGCAACACTCCATCCAGTGTTCTTTCACACACTCTACCAGCATTCCCAGTGTTACTTTCCCAATATTATAACATAATCCAGCAATTCCAGAATTACATTGCTGGAGCTACACAATACTTCACAATGATCTCAATGTTGTAACATAATCCCTATCAATATTTCCCTGACCAACTACTACACGCTTCTCCCCAGCTGTATGTTTATCTATACCAACATCCCCAGTATCACACCATTGCATCTCACCATCTCCGACAATGCGTAATAAAACTCCACAACCCAACTTTCTCAGTGCTGCACCCCACCCAGTCCATTTAACATCCCTCCACAGACTCGGTGTAAAATCAACGCGACACAACCCATCCATCCCCATACCACCGCAAATCCAATCCCACTGCCAACTCTCCCCAGCACTTCCCAACAACACAACATGATAACCCTATTGAATTCCATGGGTCCTGCTGTCCCGCAGCCTTAACTGCACTCTAACTTATACATTACATTCACAAACACCCTTTTCAAACAATCAAAGGCAAATGTTCCTTCCCAGGCAGTTGGAGTCAATTACCTGGTATATTTTTACTCTTTATATAACCTCATTGTCCCATCTCACTTTTGCTCCTACATGAGACACATCAGTGTAGCTCTTACACTTTGTACATCCTCCACTCCTGCTATTTCATGCATGCAAGGACACTATCAGACCAGTGCATTGTTACCTCGACCCATGTGCAGTCTGGTGCATCAGCTGCAGATCTCCAACCCAAGGGTCCATCAATCTCCTTCAGTCTCCTTCTTCATATCATTAGATCATGAGTTCCTATTGGTCCTCTTGCCCACAAGACCAATTATTCTGTTTATTATCATAGTTCGTGTACAATATTTCTGTGGATAATTTTTCTTTTTTTAAGCAACATGTAAAGTTAAAGATTATTTTTTTAACATACAGATTGGCCTATGTTTCTGTGTCTTACAGTCCTTATTATGTCTTGAAAGTTCAGTGTGAATAAAAACCGTTGGAAGAATGGCAGCACGGAACCTTGCTGGACATCTCACCTAGGCGAGTTTACTGCGCCGTACTGCTCTAAGGCATTAAGCAGAGGCACTGTCTATCTGAGTAGCTACAGAAATAAGTGGAAGAGCATATGTTTTCCCCGGCCTCCAGTCAGTACTCACCCCTCTCCACCAACAGTTCAGATCAATCAGAAACATGCCCCAGTTTTACCCTAGGGGGTCATACACTGGCTTGGCAAAAAAAAGAGTGCAAGTGCTCCAAGTCAGAAATTAAAACAGAGGGCAGTAGAAACACTCAGCAGTTCAGGCAGCATACATGGAGAAAGATACAAGAGTCAGCTTCAAGGGTGGCATATTGGCACAGCTTCACAGCCCCAGCGATCTCCATTCAATCCTGACCTCCTGTGCTGTCAGTGTGGAGTCTGGATGTCTTTTAATGTGACCCCCTGGCTTTCCTGCCAGTTCTTCCCATGTCCCAAAGGAGTACTGCTCAGTAAGGTAGCTGGCTACTGCAAATTGCCTACAATATACATCTGGAAGAGTTGATAGGAATGTGGGACGAGTAGAAGGATTAACGTAGGATTACTGTAAATAGGTGGTGGGTCTTCAAGGCAGACTCAGTGGGTTGACGGCCTGTTTCCATGATGTATCCGTCTCTGTTTCTCTAAATGCTGAAACATGTCTCTATTTCATTCCCCAAAGCCACTGCCTGACCTGCTGATGGTTTCTGGCATCCACTGTCAGTGCGTTGTGTGCCAATTGCTTTATTTGCCCCATGAAACAACATTAACAACACAATGACTGTATGAAGTCTGGGCTATAGAGACTGAGACAACAGAAAAGCCATGAATTGTTGTTCTGGCTCTCGAGGCATGGAGTACATTATATCACGAACATTTTCTTCACCGCCCAAGCAACTTACCTGCCCGCATTCTTCACAAAGCCCAAGTCAGCCAAGGCCACAGAGCAAATCTCACAGCAGAAGCAATCCGGGTGCCAGTTATTATTCATTGCTTTGATGACACGGCCGATGATGAACTCCCCTGGACAAACAGAAGGAAAGCTAATGAAAGCCAAAGGAAATGCTGCAACATTGACACTCAGCACCAGCCTTCTCTACCGGCAGTGCTGTCTTCTGTTAGCTTAACTGTCCGAACATTCTTCCTGACTTGAAATTCACTTGCCATTCCTTAGCCCATCTCCCTAACCGATCGAGATCACTTTGCAATTCAATGTAATCTTCTTCATTACAATTTAGCATCATCAACAAATCTGTTAATTGTGCCATGTGCTTTCATATTGAAATCATTTACATAAATAATGAATAACAGACAACCCAATACTCAACAGATCACAAGCCTCTGGGGTTGACGGTAATCCAGATAGGTCCTCTAGTTGGAGAATCAGTTTTCTGTTATGCTTTGTCACTACAAAATGTTAAACTAATTGAAAGAAAAACAAGGGAGCCCAAGTGATGCATGTTATCTTCGATATACTTTAGTGAGGCAGGCACTTATGACGTGGTAGTGTAAAGACCTATGCCATTCATGTACATTTACTACTCAATAGGTTGCAGTGACGTCACCTCTCATTCTGCTCAATTCTCGTGAATACAGGCCTAGAGCCTCCAAACACTCTTCATACGACAAGCCATTCAATCCTGGAATCATTTTCATGAACTTCCTTTGAATCCTCTCCATTTTCAGCACATCAAGCTGCTCACAATATTCCAAATGAGGCCTCACTGCTGCTTTATAGAGTTTTAATATTACATCCTTGTTTTTATATTCTCGTCCTCTTGAAATGAATGCTAACATCGCATTTACCTTCGTCACCGCAGACTCAACCTGCAAATTAACCTTTATGGAATCCTGCACAAGCACTCCCAAGTCCCTTTGCACCTCTGTTTCTTGTATTTTCTCTCTATTTAGAAAATAGTCAACCCTTTTATTTCTTCTACCAAAGTGCATAACCAATTGTTCATCCCAGTTTGGCAAAAGAATAAATCAAGGAAGGTAGTGCACCCGTGGCTGACAAGGGAAATTAGGGATAGTATCAATTCCAAAGAAGGAACATACAAATTAACCAGAAAAAGTGGCTCACCTGAGGATTGGGAGAAATTCAGAGTTCAGCAGAGGAGGGCAAAGGGCTTAATTAGGAAAGGGAAAAAAGATTATGAGAGAAAACTGGCAGGGAACATAAAAACTGACTGTAAAAGCTTTTATAGATATGTAAAAAGGAAAAGATTGGTTAAGACAGATGTAGGTCCCTTACAGTCAGAAAGAGGTGAATTGATCATGGGGAACAAGGACATGGCAGACCAATTGAATAACTACTTTGGTTCTGTCTTCACTAAGGAGGACATAAATAATCTTCCGGAAATAGTAGGGGACAGAGGGTCTAGTGAGATGGAGGAACTGAGGGAAATACAAGTTAGTAGGGAAGTGGTGTTAGGTAAATTGAAAGGATTAAAGGCAGATAAATCCCCAGGGTCAGATGGTCTGCATCCCAGAGTGCTTAAGGAAGTAGCCCAAGAAATAGTGGATGCATTAGTGATAATTTTTCAAAACTCTTTAGATTCTGGACTAGTTCCTGAGGATTGGAGGGTGGCTAATGTAACCTCATTTTTTAAAAAAGGAGGGAGAGAGAAACCGGGGAATTATAGATCGATTAGCCTAACATCGGTGGTGGAGAAACTGCTAGAGTCAGTTATCAAAGATGTGATAACAGCACATTTGGAAAGCAGTGAAATCATCGGACAAAGTCAGAATGGATTTGTGAAAGGAAAATCATGTCTGACGAATCTCATAGAATTTTTTGAGGATGTAACTAGTAGAGTGGATAGGGGAGAACCAGTGGATGTGGTATATTTGGATTTTCAAAAGGCTTTTGACAAGGTCCCACACAGGAGATTAGTGTGCAAACTTAAAGCACACGGTATTGGGGGTAAGGTATTGGTGTGGGTGGAGAATTGGTTAGCAGACAGGAAGCAAAGAGTGGGAATAAACGGGACCTTTTCAGAATGGCAGGCAGTGACTAGTGGGGTACCGCAAGGCTCAGTGCTGGGACCCCAGTTGTTTACAATATATATTAATGACTTGGATGAGGGAATTAAGTGCAGCATCTCCAGGTTTGCGGATGACATGAAGCTGGGCGGCAGTGTTAGCTGTGAGGAGGATGCTAAGAGGATGCAGGGTGATTTGGATAGGTTAGGTGAGTGGGCAAATTCATGGCAGATACAACTTAATGTGGATAAATGTGAGGTTATCCCCTTTGGTGTGTGACGAAAAACCAAGTTATCAGAAGATTGATGCTAATGAGAGAGATAAGTGAGACAATGGAGAAACATTCAAAATGTTAATGAGAGAGGAGAGAGAGATAACGGAAAGAGACACCAGTCCGAGTATTGACAGACCGATTGCTTTGAACCTGAACCGTTTGAAGTTTGATGGACGGGCGATACCCCAGCAGGGGGATAAAAAGAACAGGTTCGCTAAGGCATGACACAAACCACGTAATCACGAGATAACGAGACCCTGGAAAAGCGGTGTGCCCCCACAAGTTGGTGGGAGTCTGGAGGACTACTCCCGGGAACCGACCATAGACGCACAGGGTGAAAAGGTACGATCAACGGGAACCTGGTGTGTGTGTCCGCCCTTGCCTGGGTGCTGGGTTCACCGCGGAAGAACGGTTGTATCTGGAATGGAGGGGTCACAGTCGGTGACCACAGAAGACATAAAAGGGTTCGCCTGAAAGCTAACTGCGAAGAACATCAAGGTCTGTCTGGATCAGATTTGCATATCACCCTCTCTCTCCCTCTCCAACGGCACAACAGCAATTACTGCGAACTGTCCTAAGCTGAACTGAACTCTGCGTCACTTGAGACTGATCATTTTACCCCTAGACTGCGATAGAGCTTGGTTGATTCCTATTACCCTAGTTCTGTGTACATGTGTGTTTTATCATTGCTAATCTGTTGCATTCATATCCTTACGATTAGAGTACTGTGTTACTTATTTCTTTAATAAAACTTTCTTAGTTCCAGTAATCCAGACTCCAACTAAGTGGTCCATTTCTGCTGATTTGGCAATCCAGTTATGGGGTACGTAACAGGTGGCAAAAACAGGAAAACAGATTATTATCTGAATGGTGGCCGATTAGGAAAAGGGGAGGTGCAACGAGACCTGGGTGTCATTATACACCAGTCATTGAAAGTGGGCATGCAGGTACAGCAGGTGATGAAAAAGGTGAATGATATGCTGGCATTTATAGCAAGAGGATTCGAGTACAGGAGCAGGGAGGTACTACTGCAGTTGTACAAGTCCTTGGTGAGACCACACCTGGAGTATTGTGTGCAGTTTTGGTCCCCTAATCTGAGGAAAGACATCCTTGTCATAGAGGGAGTATAAAGAAGGTTCACCAGATTGATTCCTGAGATGGCAGGACTTTCATATGATGAAAGACTGGATTGACTAGGCTTATACTCGTTGGAATTTAGAAGATTGAAACATATAAAATCCTAAAGGGATTGGACAGGTTATATGTGGGAAGATTGTTCCCAATGTTGGGGAAGTCCAGAACGAGGGGTCACAGTTTGAGGATAAAGGGGAAGCCTTTTAGAACTGAGATTAGGAAAAACTTCTTCACACAGAGAGTGGTGAGTCTGTGGAATTCTCTGCCACAGGAAACAGTTGAGGCCAGTTCATTGGCTATATTTAAGAGGGAGCTAGATATGGCCCTTGTGGCTAAAGGGATCAGGGGGTATGGAGAGAAGGCTGGTACAGGGTTCTGAGTTGGATGATCAGCCATGATCATACTGAATGGCGGTGCAAGCTCAAAGAGCCGAATGGCCTACTCCTGCGCCTATTTTCTATGTTTCTATGTTAACCATACACCTCAACACTGTATCCCATCTGCTATTTCTTTGCTCATTCTCCTAATTTGTCTAGTAGCCTCTCTAATTCCTCAAAACTACCCTTCCACCTATCTTCATATTGTTTGCAACAAAGTCATCAATTCCATCATCCATATCATTGACATTTAGCGTAAGGGGAATTAGTTCCAACACAGAGCCATGTGGAACACCACTAGTGACTGGCAACCAACCAGAAAAGGCTCCCTTTTTCTCCACTCTTTGCTTCCTGCCAATCAGCCACTGCTTTATTGATGCTAGAATCTTTCCTGTAAAACCAGGGGCTCATAGTTTGCTAAGCAGCTTCATGTATGGCACCTTGTCAAAGGCCTTCTGATAATTGTTCAGCCAGGCATGCTTTAGACATTGCAATTTTGTTCATGTTCTCTTTCATTCCTGGCTGCAACTCAGTCGCCTGCTGTTTCCATTGATACAGCAATTTCAACTGCTCTTTTAAATGTGAGTTGTGCTTCAGTTAGGAGCCATTTTAGAATGCTTTCACAAATTAAATGATCTCTCAGTGTATCATTAAGTCCATCACTGAACTGAAAATGCTTGGGCAATCTCTTCAATTCAGAATGAATTATTTAAAGGTACAAGAATGCTTAATCAAACAATGTATTTGCAATATTACTGAATATTAAAAACACAAGTCTGCTTCCTATCATTGAGACAGTTTGGAATTCACTTTGCCAATTTCTCCGAATCCCTTGTGAGCTAACCTTCCAGATCAGCCTACCCTGTTGGTCCTTGTCAAAGGCCTTACTAAAGTCTGTAGAAATGACATCCATTGCCCTACCTTCATCTATCCCCTTAGCTATCTCTTCAAAAGATTTATCAGACGTCACCTCCCATGTACTAAATCGTGTTGACTATTCCTAATCAGGAGTGACAGCAGATTTTGTCCCTCAGAATCCCTCCAATACCCTCCCTACAGCTGGAGTCAGGGTCACAGGGCTGTGGATCTCTGGCCTGCCCTTGCTGCTCTCCTTGAACAATAGGACAGTATTCCATTCCTCTGGAACTTCCCCAGCGGCTAATGACAAAAATATCTTTCCAAGGGTCTCCATGATTTCTTCCCTGGCCTCCCGTATGGTCTGTGGTTACACTTTTCCCACCTCAATGCACATCAAGGCTGGATCAAACTAGCCTATCTCATTTCTTATCCTCATTTCTTTGGCAGCCATGATATTCTCCTAAGTAAACACCAAGGAGAAATACAGCGCATATTAAAAAAATCTCAGTCATCTCCTGCAGCTCCACATATAGATAGCCCTAATGGTCTTTAAAATTATTTAGTCTCTCCCTGGTCACCTTTTTACTGTTAATATAACTGAAGAAGATTTTGGTTCATCACTGGTGCACCTCAGGGGTGTGTGCTTAGCCCACTGCTCTACTCTCTCTATACCCATGACTGTGTGGCTTGGCACAGCTCAAGTACCATCTATAAATTTGCTGACAATACAACCACTGTTGGTGACGTGAGATATGCCAACTTGTGGAGTGGTGTCTCAGCAGCAACAACCTGGGACTCAATGTCAGTAAGATGAAAGACTGACTGTGGACTTCAGGAAGAGTAAGATGAAGGAGCACATACCAATCTTCATAGAGGGATCAGAAGTGGAGAGAGTGAGCAGTTTCAAGTTCCTGGGTGTCAAGATCTCTGAGGATCTAACCTGGTCCCAACATATCAATGTAGTTATAATGAAGACAAGACAGTGGCTATACTTTATTAAGAGTTTGAAGAGATTTGGCATGTCAACAAATACACTCAGAAACTCCTATAGCTGTGAGTGGTTGGTGCGTGGAATGCACTGCCTGAGTCAGTGGTAGAGGCAGATACACTAGTGAACTTTAAGAGACTACTAGACAGGTATATGGAGGAATTTAAGGTGGGGGGTTATATGGGAGGCAGGGTTTGAGGGTCAGCACAACATTGTGGGCTGAAGGGCCTGTAATGTGCTGTACTATTCTATGTTCTATGTTCTATGTTTACAATGGAGAGCATTCTGACAGGCTGCATCACTGTCTGGTATGGAGGGGCTACTGCTCAGTACCAAAAGAAGCTGCAGAAGGTTGTAAATCTAGTCAACACCATCTTGGGCACTACAAAGTACCCAGGACATCTTTAGGGAGCGGTGTCTCAGAAAGGCAGCATCCATTATTAAGGACCTCCAACACCCAGGGCATGCCCTTTCCTCACTGTTACCATCAGGTAGGAGATACAGAAGCCTGAAGGCACACACTCAGTGATTCAGGAACAGCTTCTTCCCCTCTGCCATCCAATTCCTAAATGGACATTGAATCTTTGGACACTACCTCACTTGTTTTTAATATACAGTATTTCTGATTTTTCACATTTTTTAATCTATTCAATATACGTAATTGATTTATTGCTTATTTATTATTTTTAAAAATTTTATTATTTTTCTCTGTGAGATTATGTATTGCATTGAACTGCCGCTGCTAAGTTAACAAATTTCATGTCACATGCCAGTGATAATAAACCTGATTCTGATTCTGACACAGTGGTTACAGTATTTACTTGTTTATTTATTATGTTTTATTGTATTTGTTACTATTATTATTTTTCTCTCTTTGCTGGATTATGTATTGCATTGAACTGCTGTTGCTGAGTTAACAAATTTCACGTCACATGCCAGTGATAATAAACCTGATTCTGATTCTGATTCTGGAATTATATTTAACCCTACCTTGCCAAATCTATCTCATACCCTCTTGTTCTCTTGATTTCCCTTTATCCCATAGAAACCAGGAAATATCCTTGTTTCTGCTCAACGTATGATAGCCTTTTCAACTTTATTGGCTAGGAGAGCCATTTTACTGAAGTGGAAGGACTCTAATCCACCTACTGTCTTTTATTGGCTTTCCTCCATTATGTACTGCTTAAGTTTCGAGAAAATAAGAAGTCGGACATTTGATACATCCTTTAAATTTGAACAAATCTGTCTTTCTTTTTTATTATATGTTACATATTTGCTTAATACTATGTATGATTTTGATAATGTCTATTTCACTTTCTGTTTGTATTGTTATTGATACATATATTTGAGATAATTCTCCTCTTGTTTGTATGTAACCTCTTCCTAAATCAATAAAAAGAGTAGTAAAGAAAGAAAGAAAGATTTCCCTCTTAAGCCAGGTCTTAAACCTTTTATTCATCGAGGGATTCATTCATACTCAGTTGCCCAAACATGATACACTTCCTCCGTTTTCCTGATCAGAGTCTTGATATCTCTTGCCAGCCACGATTCTCAGAACTTACTACATTTACCCTTCACCCTAAAAGGAACATGCTGCTCCTTGGCTCTGGAAATGACCCTGAATAGAAGTCTCCCACATTGTAAACTTTTCCTTTTTCTTTCAAAAGAGTTACCCAATCGACACCTGCTAGATCCTTCTTAATGCCCTCAAAGTTGGTCCTGCTCAAGTTCAGACTTTAATCTGTGGACATTTCCAGAGTGGATTGTAGAGCAGGGATTGTACAGTGTGGAATGTAGAACAGGGATTGTACAGTATAGACTGTTAGCAGGGATTGTGCAGCGTGGATTGTAGAACAGGGATTGTACAGTCTGGATTGTAGAGCAGGGATTGTACAGTCTGGATTGTAGAGCAGGGATTCTACAGTGTGGATTGTAGAGCAGGGATTGTACAGTGTGGAATGTAGAACAGGGATTCGACAGTGTGGATTGTAGAGCAGGGATTGTACAGTGTGGAATGTAGAGCAGAGACTGTACAGTGTGGATTGTAGAGCGCGAATTGTACAGTCTGGATTGTAGAGCAGGGATTGTACAGTGTAGATTGTAGAGCAGGGATTGTACAGTGTGGAATGTAGAACAGGGATTGTACAGTATAGACTGTTAGCAGGGATTATCCAGTGTGGATTGTAGAGCAGGGATTGTACAGTGTGGAATGTAGAGCAGGGATTGTACAGTGCAAATTGTAGAGCACGGATTGTGCAATGTGGATTGTAGAGCAGGGATTGTACAGTGCAGAATGTACAGCAGGGATTGTACAGCGTGGATTGTAGAGCAGGGATTGTACAGCGTAGATTGTAGAGCAGGGATTGCACAGTGTGGAATGTAGAGCAGTGATTATACTGTGTGGATTATGGAGCAGAGATTCTACAGTCTGGATTGTAGAGCAGGGATTGTACAGTGAGGAATATAGAGCAGGGATTGTACAGTGTGGATTGTAGAGCAGGGATTGTACAGTGTGGAATGTAGAGCAGGGATTGTACAGTCTGGATTGTAGAACAGGGATTGTACAGTGTGCAATATAGAGCAGGGATTGTACTGTCTGGATTGTAGAGCAGGGATTGTACAGTGTGGAATGTAGAGCAGGGATTGTACAGTCTGGATTGTAGAACAGGGATTGTACATTGTGCAATATAGAGCAGGGATTGTACAGTGCAGAATGTACAGCAGGGATTGTACAGTGTGGAATGTAGAACAGTGATTCGACAGTGTGGATTGTAGAGCAGGGATTGTACAGTGTGCAATATAGAGCAGGTATTGTACAGTGCAGAATGTACAGCAGGGATTGTACAGTGTGGAATGTAGAACAGGGATTCTACAGTGTGCATTGTAGAGCAGGGATAGTACAGTGTGGATTGTAGAGCAGGGGTTCTGCAGTGTGGATTGTAGAGCAGGGATTGTACAGTCTGGATTGTAGAGCAGAGATTGTACAGTGTGGAATGTAGAGCTGGGATTGTACAGTATAGACTGTAGATCAGGGATTGTACAGTCTAGATTGTAGAGCAGGGATTGTGCAGTGTGGATTGTACAGCAAGGATTGTACAGCATGGAATTTAGAGCAGGGATTGTACAGTGTGGATTGTAGAGCAGGGATTGTACAGAGCGGAATGTAGAGCAGGGATTGCACAGTGTGGAATGTAGAGCAGGGATTGTACAGTGCGGAATGCACAGCAGGGATTGTACAGTGTGGATTTTAGTGCAGGGATTGTACAGCGTAGATTGTAGAGCAGGGATTGTACAGTGTGGAATGTAGAGCAGTGATTATACTGTGTGGATTATAGAGCAGAGATTCTACAGTCTGGATTGTAGAACAGGGATTGTACAGTGAGGAATATAGAGCAGGGATTGTACAGTGTGGAATGTAGAACAGGGATTGTACAGTATGCAATATAGAGCAGGGATTGTACAGTGTGGAATGTGGAGCAGGGATTGTACAGTGCGGAATGTACAGCAGGGATTGTACAGTGTGGATTGTAGAGCAGGGATTGTACAGTGTGGAATGTAGAGCAGTGATTATACTGTGTGGATTATAGAGCAGAGATTCTACAGGCTGGATTGTAGAGCAGGGATTGTACAGTGTGGAATGTAGAACAGGGATTGTACAGTATGCAATATAGAGCAGGGATTGTACAGTGCAGAATGTACAGCAGGGATTGTACAGTGTGGAATGTAGAACAGGGATTCTACAGTGTGCATTGTAGAGCAGGGATAGTACAGTCTGGATTGTGGAGCAGGGATTGTACAGTCTGGAATGTACAGCAGGGATTGTACAGTGTGGAATGTAGAACAGGGATTCGACAGTGTGGATTGTAGAGCAGGGATTGTACAGTGTGGAATGTAGAACAGGGATTCGACAGTGTGGATTGTGGAGCAGGGATTGTACAGTGTGGAATGTAGAACAGGGATTGTACAGTATAGACTGTAGAGCAGGGATTGTGCAGTGTGGAATGTAGAACAGGGATTCGACAGTGTGGATTGTAGAGCAGGGAATGTACAGTGGTGATTGTAGAGTAGGGATTGTACTGTCTGGATTGTAGAGCAGGGATTGTACAGTGTTGATTGTAGAGCGGGAATTGTACAGTCTGGATTGTAGAGCAGGGATTGTACAGCGTGGATTGTAGAACAGGGATTGTACAGTGTGGAATGTAGAACAGGGATTCGAACAGCGTGGATTGCAGAGCAGAGATTGTGCAGTGTGGATTGTAGAGCAGGGATTGTACAGTGTGGATTGTAGAGCAGGGATTGTACAGTGTGGAATGTAGAACAGGGATTCGACAGTGTGGATTGTAGAGCAGGGATTGTACAGTGTGGAATGTAGAGCAGGGATTGTGCTGCGTGGATTGTAGAGGAGAGATTGTACAGTGTGGAATGTAGAGCAGGAATTGTACAGTCTGGATTGTAGAGCAGGGATTGTACAGCGTGGATTGTAGAACAGGGATTGTACAGTGTGGAATGTAGAGCAGGGATTGTACAGTGTGGAATGTAGAACAGGGATTAGAACAGTGTGGATTGTAGAGCAGGGATTGTACAGTGTGGAATGTAGAACAGGGATTCGAACAGCGTGGATTGCAGAGCAGGGATTGTACAGTATAAACTGTAGAGCAGCGATTGTGCAGCGTGGACTGTAGAGCAGGGATTGTACAGTATAGACTGTAGAGCAGGGATTCTACAGTCTAGATTGTAGAGCAGGGATTGTACAGTGTGGATTGTAGAGCAGGGATTGTACAGTCTGGATTGTAGAGCATGGATTGTACAGAGCAGAATGTACAGCAGGGATTGTACAATGTGGATTGTAGAGCAGGGATTGTACAGTGTGGAATGTACAGCAGGGATTCGACAGTGTGGATTGTGGAGCAGGGATTGTACAGTGTGGAATGTAGAACAGGGATTGTACAGTATAGACTGTAGAGCAGGGATTGTGCAGTGTGGAATGCAGAACAGGGATTCGACAGTGTGGATTCTAGAGCAGGGAATGTACAGTGGTGATTGTAGAGTAGGGATTGTAGTCAGGATTGTAGAGCGGGAATTGTACAGTCTGGATTGCAGAGCAGGGATTGTACAGTGTTGATTGTAGAGCAGTGGTTTTACAGTGTGGAATGCACAGCAGGGACTGTACAGCGTGGATTGTAGAACAGGGATTGTACAGTGTGGATTGTAGAGCAGGGATTGTACAGTGTGGAATGTAGGGCAGGGATTGTACAGTCTGGATTGTAGAACAGGGATTGTACAGTGTGCAATATAGAGCAGGGATTGTACTGTCTGGATTGTAGAGCAGGGATTGTACAGTGTGGAATGTAGAGCAGGGATTGTACAGTCTGGATTGTAGAACAGGGATTGTACATTGTGCAATATAGAGCAGGGATTGTACAGTGCAGAATGTACAGCAGGGATTGTACAGTGTGGAATGTAGAACAGGGATTCGACAGTGTGGATTGTAGAGCAGGGATTGTACAGTGTGCAATATAGAGCAGGTATTGTACAGTGCAGAATGTACAGCAGGGATTGTACAGTGTGGAATGTAGAACAGGGATTCTACAGTGTGCATTGTAGAGCAGGGATAGTACAGTGTGGATTGTAGAGCAGGGGTTCTGCAGTGTGGATTGTAGAGCAGGGATTGTACAGTCTGGATTGTAGAGCAGAGATTGTACAGTGTGGAATGTAGAGCTGGGATTGTACAGTATAGACTGTAGATCAGGGATTGTACAGTCTAGATTGTAGAGCAGGGATTGTGCAGTGTGGATTGTACAGCAAGGATTGTACAGCATGGAATTTAGAGCAGGGATTGTACAGTGTGGATTGTAGAGCAGGGATTGTACAGAGCGGAATGTAGAGCAGGGATTGCACAGTGTGGAATGTAGAGCAGGGATTGTACAGTGCGGAATGCACAGCAGGGATTGTACAGTGTGGATTTTAGTGCAGGGATTGTACAGCGTAGATTGTAGAGCAGGGATTGTACAGTGTGGAATGTAGAGCAGTGATTATACTGTGTGGATTATAGAGCAGAGATTCTACAGTCTGGATTGTAGAACAGGGATTGTACAGTGAGGAATATAGAGCAGGGATTGTACAGTGTGGAATGTAGAACAGGGATTGTACAGTATGCAATATAGAGCAGGGATTGTACAGTGTGGAATGTGGAGCAGGGATTGTACAGTGCGGAATGTACAGCAGGGATTGTACAGTGTGGATTGTAGAGCAGGGATTGTACAGTGTGGAATGTAGAGCAGTGATTATACTGTGTGGATTATAGAGCAGAGATTCTACAGGCTGGATTGTAGAGCAGGGATTGTACAGTGTGGAATGTAGAACAGGGATTGTACAGTATGCAATATAGAGCAGGGATTGTACAGTGCAGAATGTACAGCAGGGATTGTACAGTGTGGAATGTAGAACAGGGATTCTACAGTGTGCATTGTAGAGCAGGGATAGTACAGTCTGGATTGTGGAGCAGGGATTGTACAGTCTGGAATGTACAGCAGGGATTGTACAGTGTGGAATGTAGAACAGGGATTCGACAGTGTGGATTGTAGAGCAGGGATTGTACAGTGTGGAATGTAGAACAGGGATTCGACAGTGTGGATTGTGGAGCAGGGATTGTACAGTGTGGAATGTAGAACAGGGATTGTACAGTATAGACTGTAGAGCAGGGATTGTGCAGTGTGGAATGTAGAACAGGGATTCGACAGTGTGGATTGTAGAGCAGGGAATGTACAGTGGTGATTGTAGAGTAGGGATTGTACTGTCTGGATTGTAGAGCAGGGATTGTACAGTGTTGATTGTAGAGCGGGAATTGTACAGTCTGGATTGTAGAGCAGGGATTGTACAGCGTGGATTGTAGAACAGGGATTGTACAGTGTGGAATGTAGAACAGGGATTCGAACAGCGTGGATTGCAGAGCAGAGATTGTGCAGTGTGGATTGTAGAGCAGGGATTGTACAGTGTGGATTGTAGAGCAGGGATTGTACAGTGTGGAATGTAGAACAGGGATTCGACAGTGTGGATTGTAGAGCAGGGATTGTACAGTGTGGAATGTAGAGCAGGGATTGTGCTGCGTGGATTGTAGAGGAGAGATTGTACAGTGTGGAATGTAGAGCAGGAATTGTACAGTCTGGATTGTAGAGCAGGGATTGTACAGCGTGGATTGTAGAACAGGGATTGTACAGTGTGGAATGTAGAGCAGGGATTGTACAGTGTGGAATGTAGAACAGGGATTAGAACAGTGTGGATTGTAGAGCAGGGATTGTACAGTGTGGAATGTAGAACAGGGATTCGAACAGCGTGGATTGCAGAGCAGGGATTGTACAGTATAAACTGTAGAGCAGCGATTGTGCAGCGTGGACTGTAGAGCAGGGATTGTACAGTATAGACTGTAGAGCAGGGATTCTACAGTCTAGATTGTAGAGCAGGGATTGTACAGTGTGGATTGTAGAGCAGGGATTGTACAGTCTGGATTGTAGAGCATGGATTGTACAGAGCAGAATGTACAGCAGGGATTGTACAATGTGGATTGTAGAGCAGGGATTGTACAGTGTGGAATGTACAGCAGGGATTCGACAGTGTGGATTGTGGAGCAGGGATTGTACAGTGTGGAATGTAGAACAGGGATTGTACAGTATAGACTGTAGAGCAGGGATTGTGCAGTGTGGAATGCAGAACAGGGATTCGACAGTGTGGATTCTAGAGCAGGGAATGTACAGTGGTGATTGTAGAGTAGGGATTGTAGTCAGGATTGTAGAGCGGGAATTGTACAGTCTGGATTGTAGAGCAGGGATTGTACAGTGTTGATTGTAGAGCAGTGGTTTTACAGTGTGGAATGCACAGCAGGGACTGTACAGCGTGGATTGTAGAACAGGGATTGTACAGTGTGGAATGTAGAGCAGGGATTGTACAGTGTGGAATGTAGAACAGGGATTCGAACAGCGTGGATTGCAGAGCAGGGAGTGTACAGTATAAACTGTAGAGCAGCGATTGTGCAACGTGGACTGTAGAGCAGGGATTGTACAGTGTGGATTGTACAGCAGGGATTGGACAGTGCGGATTGTAGTGCAGGGATTGTACAGCGTAGATTGTAGAACAGGGATTGTACATCGTGGATAGTAGAGCAGAGATTGTACATTCTGGATTGTAGAGCAGGGATTGTACAGTCTGAAATGTAGAACAGGGATTCGACAGTGTGGATTGTAGAGCAGAGATTGTACAGTGTGGATTGTAGAGTGGGGATTGTACAGAGTAGAATGTACAGCAGGGATTGTACAATGTGGATTGTAGAGCAGGGATTGTAAAGTGTGTATTGTAGAGCAGAGATTGTACAGTGTGGATTATAGAGCAGCAATTGTACAGTGTGGAATGTAGAGCAGGGATTGTACAGTGTGGAATGTACTGCAGGGATTGTACAGTGTGGAATGTAGAACAGGGATTCTACAGACTGGAATGTAGAGCAGGGATTGTACAGTGTGGAATGTAGATCAGGGATTCTACAGACTGGAATGTAGAGCAGGGATTGTACAGTGTGCAGTGTAGAGCAGGGATTTACAGTGTGGAATGTAGAACAGGGATTCGACAGTGTGGATTGCAGAGCAGAGAATGTACAGTGGTGATTGCAGAGAAGGGATGGTACAGTCTGGATTGTAGAGCGGGAATTCTACAATGTGGATTGTAGAGCAGGGATTGTACAGTGTTGATTGTAGAGTAGAGATTGTACAGTCTGGATTGTAGAGCGGGAATTGTACAGTCTGGATTGTACAGTAGGGATTGTACAGTGTGGATTGTAGAGCAGGGATTGTACAGCGTAGATTGTAGAGCAGTGATTGTACAGTCTGGATTGTAGAACAGGGATTGTACAGTGTGCAATATAGAGCAGGGATTGTACAGTGCAGAATGTACAGCAGGGATTGTACAGTGTGGAATGTAGAACAGGGATTCGACAGTGTGGATTGTAGAGCAGGGAATGTACAGTGGTGATTGTAGAGTAGGGATTGTACAGTCTGGATTGTAGAGCGGGAATTGTACAATCTGGATTGTAGAGCAGGGATTGTACAGTGTTGATTGTAGAGCAGGGATTGTGCACTGTGGATTGTAGAGCAGGGATTGTACAGTGTGGATTGTAGAGCACGGATTGTACAGTGTGGAATGTAGAACAGGGATTCTACAGTGTGCATTGTAGAACAGGGATAGTACAGTGTGCATTGTAGAGCAGGGATAGTACAGTGTGGATTGTAGAGCAGGGATTGTACAGTGTGGAACCTACAGCAGGGATTGTACAGTCTGGAATGTAGGACAGGGATTGGACAGTGTGGATTGTAGAGCAGGGATTGTGCAGTGTGGATTGTAGAGCAGGGATTGTACAGTCTGGATTGTAGAGCAGGGATTGTACAGTGTGGATTGTAGAGCACGGATTGTACAGTGTGGAATATAGAGCAGTGATTGTGCAGTGTGGAGTGTAGAGTGGGGATTGTACAGAGTAGAATGTACAGCAGGGATTGTACAATGTGGATTGTAGAGCAGGGATTGTACAGTGTGGATTGTAGAGCAGGGATTGTACAGTGTGGAATGCAGAACAGGTATTGTACAGTGTGCAATATAGAGCAGGGATTGTACAGTGCAGAATGTACAGTAGGGATTGTACAGTGTGGATTGTAGAGCAGGGATTGTACAGTGTGGAATGTAGAGCAGTGATTGTACAGTCTGGATTGTAGAACAGGGATTGTACAGTGTGCAATATAGAGCAGGGATTGTACAGGGCAGAATGTACAGCAGGGATTGTACAGTGTGGAATGTAGAACAGGGATTCTACAGTGTGCATTGTAGAACAGGGATAGTACAGTGTGCATTGTAGAGCAGGGATAGTACAGTGTGGATTGTAGAGCAGGGATTGTACAGTGTGGAACGTACAGCAGGGATTGTACAGTCTGGAATGTAGGACAGGGATTGGACAGTGTGGATTGTAGAGCAGGGATTGTGCAGTGTGGATTGTAGAGCAGGGAATGTACAGTCTGGATTGTAGAGCAGAGATTGTACAGTGTGGAATGTAGAACAGGGATTGTACAGTCTGGAATGTAGGACAGGGATTGGACAGCGTGGATTGTAGAGCAGGGATTGTACAGTGTGGATTGTAGAGCAGGGATTGTACAGTCTGGATTGTAGAGCAGTGATTGTACAGAGTAGAATATACAGCAGGGATTGTACAATGTGGATTGTAGAGCAGGGATTGTACAGTGTGGAATGTAGAGCAGGGATTGCACAGTGTGGAATGTAGAACAGGGATTCGAACAGCGTGGATTGCAGAGCAGGGATTGTACAGTATAAGCTGTAGAGCAGCGATTGTGCAGCGTGGACTGTAGAGCAGGGATTGTACAGCGTGGACTGTAGAGCAGGGATTGTACAGTGTGGATTGTAGAGCAGGGATTGTACAGTGTGGAATGTAGAGCAGGGATTCTACAGTGTGGATTGTAGAACTGCGATTGTACAGTGTGGATTGTAGAGCAGGGATTATACAGTGTGGATTGTAGAGCTGGGATTGTACAGCGTGGATTGTAGAGCAGTGATTATACAGTGTGGAATGTAGAGCACGGATTGTACAGTATGGAAAGTATAGCAGGGACTGTACAGTGTGGAATGTAGAACAGGGATTGTACAGTGTGGAATGTAGAGCAGGGATTGTACAGTGTGGAATATAGAGCAGGGATTGTACAGTGTGGATTGTACAGCAGGGATTGTACAGTGTGGAATGTAGAGCGCGGATTGTACATTCTGGATTGTAGAGCAGGAATTATACAGTGTGGATTGTAGAGCAGTGATTGTACAGTGTGGATTGTAGAGCAAGGATTGTACAGTGGGGATTGTACAGTGTGGATTGTAGAGCAGCAATTGTACAGTGTGGAATGTAGAGCAGGGATTGTACAGTGTGGATTGTAGTGCAGGGATTGTACAGTGTTGAATGTAAAGCAGGGATTGTACAGTGTGAATTATAGAGCAGGGATTCTACAGTGTGGAGTGTAGAGCTGTGATTGTACAGTGTGGATTGTAGAGCAGGGATTCTACATTGTGGATAGTAGATCAGGGATTGTGCAATGTGGATTGTAGAGCAGAGATTGTACAGTGCGGAATGTACAGCAGGGGTTGTACAGTGTGGATTGTAGAGCAGGGATTGTACAGTGCGGAATGTACAGCAGGGATTGTACAGTGTGGATTGTAGAGCAGGGATTGTACAGTGTGGAATGTAGAACAGGGATTGTACAGTGTGGATTGTAGAGCAGGGATTGTACAGTGTGGAATGTAGAGCAGGGATTGTACAGTGTGGATTGTAGAGCAGGGATTGTACAGTGTGGAATGTACAGCAGGGATTGTACAGTGTGGATTGTAGAGCAGGGATTGTACAGTGTGGAGTGTAGAGCAGGGATTGTACAGTGTGGAATGTAGAGCAGTGATTATACTGTGTGGATTATAGAGCAGAGATTCTACAGTCTGGATTGTAGAGCAGGGATTGTACAGTGCAGAATGTACAGCAGGGATTGTACAGTGTGGAATGTAGAACAGGGATTCTACAGTGTGGATTGTAGAGCAGGGATTGTACAGTGTGGATTGTGGAGCAGGGATTGTACAGTGTGGAACCTACAGCAGGGATTGTACAGTCTGGAATGTAGGACAGGGATTGGACAGTGTGGATTGTAGAGCAGGGATTGTGCAGTGTGGATTGTAGAGCAGGGATTGTACAGTCTGGATTGTAGAGCAGAGATTGTACAGTGTGGAATGTAGAACAGGGATTGTACAGTGTGGATTGTGGAGCAGGGATTGTACAGTGTGGAATGTAGAGCTGGGATTGTACAGTACAGTCTGTAGAGCAGGGATTGTACAGTCTAGATTGTAGAGCAGGGATTGTAGAGTGTGGATTGTAGAGCAGGGATTGTACAGTCTGGATTGTAGAGCAGGGATTGTACAGAGTAGAATGTACAGCAGGGGTTGTACAATGTGGATTGCAGAGAAGGGATTGTACAGTGTGGAATGTAGAACAGGGATTCTGCAGTGTGGATTGTAGAGCAGGGAATGTACAGTGGTGATTGTAGAGTAGGGATTGTACAGTCTGGATTGTAGAGCGGGAATTGTACAGTCTGGATTGTAGAGCAGGGATTGTACAGTGTTGATTGTAGAGTAGGGATTGTACAGTCTGGATTGTAGAGCGGGAATTGTACAGTGTGGATTGTAGAGCAGGGATTGTACAGTGTGGAATGTAGAGCAGTGATTGTACAGTCTGGATTGTAGAACAGGGATTGTACAGTGTGCAATATAGAGCAGGGATTGTACAGTGCAGAATGTACAGCAGGGATTGTACAGTGTGGAATGTAGAACAGGGATTCTACAGTGTGGATTGTAGAACAGGGACTGTACAGCGTGGATTGTAGAGCAAGGATTGTACAGTGTGGAACCTACAGCAGGGATTGTACAGTCTGGAATGTAGGACAGGGATTGGACAGTCTGGATTGTAGAGCAGAGATTGTACAGTGTGGAATGTAGAACAGGGATTGTACAGTGTGGATTGTGGAGCAGGGATTGTACAGTGTGGAATGTAGAGCTGGGATTGTACAGTATAGTCTGTAGAGCAGGGATTGTACAGTCTAGATTGTAGAGCAGGGATTGTACAGTGTGGATTGTAGAGCAGGGATTGTACAGTCTGGATTGTAGAGCAGGGATTGTACAGAGTAGAATGTACAGCAGGGGTTGTACAATGTGGATTGTAGAGCAGGGATTGTACAGTGTGGAATGTACAGCAGGGATTGTACAGTGTGGATTGTAGAGCAGGGATTGTACAGTCTGGAATGTAGAACAGGGATTCGACAGTGTGGATTGTAGAGCAGGGAATGTACAGTGTGGAATGTAGAGCAGTGATTGTACAGAGTAGAATGTACAGCAGGGATTGTACAATGTGGATTGTAGAGCAGGGATTGTACAGTGTGGATTGTAGAGCAAGGATTGTACAGTGGGGATTGTACAGTGTGGATTGTAGAGCAGCAATTGTACAGTGTGGAATGTAGAGCAGGGATTGTACAGTGTGGATTGTAGTGCAGGGATTGTACAGTGTTGAATGTAAAGCAGGGATTGTACAGTGTGAATTATAGAGCAGGGTTTCTACAGTGTGGAGTGTAGAGCTGTGATTGTACAGTGTGGATTGTAGAGCAGGGATTCTACATTGTGGATAGTAGATCAGGGATTGTGCAATGTGGATTGTAGAGCAGAGATTGTACAGTGCGGAATGTACAGCAGGGATTGTACAGTGTGGATTGTAGAGCAGGGATTGTACAGTGCGGAATGTACAGCAGGGATTGTACAGTGTGGATTGTAGAGCAGGGATTGTACAGTGTGGAATGTAGAACAGGGATTGTACAGTGTGGATTGTAGAGCAGGGATTGTACAGTGTGGAATGTAGAGCAGGGATTGTACAGTGTGGATTGTAGAGCAGGGATTGTACAGTCTGGAATGTACAGCAGGGATTGTACAGTGTGGATTGTAGAGCAGGGATTGTACAGTGTGGAGTGTAGAGCAGGGATTGTACAGTGTGGAATGTAGAGCAGTGATTATACTGTGTGGATTATAGAGCAGAGATTCTACAGTCTGGATTGTAGAGCAGGGATTGTACAGTGCAGAATGTACAGCAGGGATTGTACAGTGTGGAATGTAGAACAGGGATTCTACAGTGTGGATTGTAGAGCAGGGATTGTACAGTGTGGATTGTGGAGCAGGGATTGTACAGTGTGGAACCTACAGCAGGGATTGTACAGTCTGGAATGTAGGACAGGGATTGGACAGTGTGGATTGTAGAGCAGGGATTGTGCAGTGTGGATTGTAGAGCAGGGATTGTACAGTCTGGATTGTAGAGCAGGGATTGTACAGAGTAGAATGTACAGCAGGGGTTGTACAATGTGGATTGTAGAGAAGGGATTATACAGTGTGGAATGTAGAACAGGGATTCTGCAGTGTGGATTGTAGAGCAGGGAATGTACAGTGGTGATTGTAGAGTAGCGATTGTACAGTCTGGATTGTAGAGCGGGAATTGTACAGTCTGGATTGTAGAGCGGGAATTGTACAGTCTGGATTGTAGAGCAGGGATTGTACAGTGTTGATTGTAGAGTAGGGATTGTACAGTCTGGATTGTAGAGCGGGAATTGTACAGTGTGGATTGTAGAGCAGGGATTGTACAGTGCGGAATGTACAGCAGGGATTGTACAGTGTGGAATGTAGAGCAGGGATTGTACAGTGTGGAATGTAGAGCAGTGATTGTACAGTCTGGATTGTAGAACAGGGATTGTACAGTGTGCAATATAGAGCAGGGATTGTACAGTGCAGAATGTACAGCAGGGATTGTACAGTGTGGAATGTAGAACAGGGATTCTACAGTGTGGATTGTAGAACAGGGACTGTACAGCGTGGATTGTAGAGCAGGGATTGTACAGTGTGGAACCTACAGCAGGGATTGTACAGTCTGGAATGTAGGACAGGGATTGGACAGTGTGGATTGTAGAGCAGGGATTGTGCAGTGTGGATTGTAGAGCAGGGATTCTACAGTCTGGATTGTAGAGCAGAGATTGTACAGTGTGGAATGTAGAACAGGGATTGTACAGTGTGGATTGTGGAGCAGGGATTGTACAGTGTGGAATGTACAGTGTGGATTGTACAGTATAGTCTGTAGAGCAGGGATTGTACAGTCTAGATTGTAGAGCAGGGATTGTACAGTGTGGATTGTAGAGCAGGGATTGTACAGTCTGGATTGTAGAGCAGTGATTGTACAGAGTAGAATATACAGCAGGGATTGTACAATGTGGATTGTAGAGCAGGGATTGTACAGTGTGGAATGTAGAGCAGGGATTGCACAGTGTGGAATGTAGAACAGGGATTCGAACAGCGTGGATTGCAGAGCAGGGATTGTACAGTATAAACTGTAGAGCAGCGATTGTGCAGCGTGGACTGTAGAGCAGGGATTGTACAGCGTGGACTGTAGAGCAGGGATTGTACAGTGTGGATTGTAGAGCAGGGATTGTACAGTCTGGATTGTAGAGCAGGGATTGTACAGAGTAGAATGTACAGCAGGGGTTGTACAATGTGGATTGTAGAGCAGGGATTGTACAGTGTGGAATGTACAGCAGGGATTCGACAGTGTGGATTGTGGAGCAGGGATTGTACAGTGTGGAATGTACAGCAGGGATTGTACAGTGTGCAATGTAGAACAGGGATTCTACAGTGTGGATTGTAGAGCAGGGAATGTACAGTGTGGAATGTAGAGCAGTGATTGTACAGAGTAGAATGTACAGCAGGGATTGTACAATGAGGATTGTAGAGCAGGGATTGTACAGTGTGGATTGTAGAGCAAGGATTGTACAGTGGGGATTGTACAGTGTGGATTGTAGAGCAGCAATTGTACAGTGTGGAATGTAGAGCAGGGATTGTACAGTGTGGATTGTAGTGCAGGGATTGTACAGTGTTGAATGTAAAGCAGGGATTGTACAGTGTGAATTATAGAGCAGGGTTTCTACAGTGTGGAGTGTAGAGCTGTGATTGTACAGTGTGGATTGTAGAGCAGGGATTCTACATTGTGGATAGTAGATCAGGGATTGTGCAATGTGGATTGTAGAGCAGAGATTGTACAGTGCGGAATGTACAGCAGGGATTGTACAGTGTGGATTGTAGAGCAGGGATTGTACAGTGCGGAATGTACAGCAGGGATTGTACAGTGTGGATTGTAGAGCAGGGATTGTACAGTGTGGAATGTAGAACAGGGATTGTACAGTGTGGATTGTAGAGCAGGGATTGTACAGTGTGGAATGTAGAGCAGGGATTGTACAGTGTGGATTGTAGAGCAGGGATTGTACAGTCTGGAATGTACAGCAGGGATTGTACAGTGTGGATTGTAGAGCAGGGATTGTACAGTGTGGAGTGTAGAGCAGGGATTGTACAGTGTGGAATGTAGAGCAGTGATTATACTGTGTGGATTATAGAGCAGAGATTCTACAGTCTGGATTGTAGAGCAGGGATTGTACAGTGCAGAATGTACAGCAGGGATTGTACAGTGTGGAATGTAGAACAGGGATTCTACAGTGTGGATTGTAGAGCAGGGATTGTACAGTGTGGATTGTGGAGCAGGGATTGTACAGTGTGGAACCTACAGCAGGGATTGTACAGTCTGGAATGTAGGACAGGGATTGGACAGTGTGGATTGTAGAGCAGGGATTGTGCAGTGTGGATTGTAGAGCAGGGATTGTACAGTCTGGATTGTAGAGCAGGGATTGTACAGAGTAGAATGTACAGCAGGGGTTGTACAATGTGGATTGTAGAGAAGGGATTATACAGTGTGGAATGTAGAACAGGGATTCTGCAGTGTGGATTGTAGAGCAGGGAATGTACAGTGGTGATTGTAGAGTAGCGATTGTACAGTCTGGATTGTAGAGCGGGAATTGTACAGTCTGGATTGTAGAGCGGGAATTGTACAGTCTGGATTGTAGAGCAGGGATTGTACAGTGTTGATTGTAGAGTAGGGATTGTACAGTCTGGATTGTAGAGCGGGAATTGTACAGTGTGGATTGTAGAGCAGGGATTGTACAGTGCGGAATGTACAGCAGGGATTGTACAGTGTGGAATGTAGAGCAGGGATTGTACAGTGTGGAATGTAGAGCAGTGATTGTACAGTCTGGATTGTAGAACAGGGATTGTACAGTGTGCAATATAGAGCAGGGATTGTACAGTGCAGAATGTACAGCAGGGATTGTACAGTGTGGAATGTAGAACAGGGATTCTACAGTGTGGATTGTAGAACAGGGACTGTACAGCGTGGATTGTAGAGCAGGGATTGTACAGTGTGGAACCTACAGCAGGGATTGTACAGTCTGGAATGTAGGACAGGGATTGGACAGTGTGGATTGTAGAGCAGGGATTGTGCAGTGTGGATTGTAGAGCAGGGATTCTACAGTCTGGATTGTAGAGCAGAGATTGTACAGTGTGGAATGTAGAACAGGGATTGTACAGTGTGGATTGTGGAGCAGGGATTGTACAGTGTGGAATGTACAGTGTGGATTGTACAGTATAGTCTGTAGAGCAGGGATTGTACAGTCTAGATTGTAGAGCAGGGATTGTACAGTGTGGATTGTAGAGCAGGGATTGTACAGTCTGGATTGTAGAGCAGTGATTGTACAGAGTAGAATATACAGCAGGGATTGTACAATGTGGATTGTAGAGCAGGGATTGTACAGTGTGGAATGTAGAGCAGGGATTGCACAGTGTGGAATGTAGAACAGGGATTCGAACAGCGTGGATTGCAGAGCAGGGATTGTACAGTATAAACTGTAGAGCAGCGATTGTGCAGCGTGGACTGTAGAGCAGGGATTGTACAGCGTGGACTGTAGAGCAGGGATTGTACAGTGTGGATTGTAGAGCAGGGATTGTACAGTCTGGATTGTAGAGCAGGGATTGTACAGAGTAGAATGTACAGCAGGGGTTGTACAATGTGGATTGTAGAGCAGGGATTGTACAGTGTGGAATGTACAGCAGGGATTCGACAGTGTGGATTGTGGAGCAGGGATTGTACAGTGTGGAATGTAGAACAGGGATTGTACAGTATAGACTGTAGAGCAGGGATTGTGCAGTGTGGAATGCAGAACAGGGATTCGACAGTGTGGATTCTAGAGCAGGGAATGTACAGTGGTGATTGTAGAGTAGGGATTGTAGTCAGGATTGTAGAGCGGGAATTGTACAGTCTGGATTGTAGAGCAGGGATTGTACAGTGTTGATTGTAGAGCAGTGGTTTTACAGTGTGGAATGCACAGCAGGGACTGTACAGCGTGGATTGTAGAACAGGGATTGTACAGTGTGGAATGTAGAGCAGGGATTGTACAGTGTGGAATGTAGAACAGGGATTCGAACAGCGTGGATTGCAGAGCAGGGAGTGTACAGTATAAACTGTAGAGCAGCGATTGTGCAACGTGGACTGTAGAGCAGGGATTGTACAGTGTGGATTGTACAGCAGGGATTGGACAGTGCGGATTGTAGTGCAGGGATTGTACAGCGTAGATTGTAGAACAGGGATTGTACATCGTGGATAGTAGAGCAGAGATTGTACATTCTGGATTGTAGAGCAGGGATTGTACAGTCTGAAATGTAGAACAGGGATTCGACAGTGTGGATTGTAGAGCAGAGATTGTACAGTGTGGATTGTAGAGTGGGGATTGTACAGAGTAGAATGTACAGCAGGGATTGTACAATGTGGATTGTAGAGCAGGGATTGTAAAGTGTGTATTGTAGAGCAGAGATTGTACAGTGTGGATTATAGAGCAGCAATTGTACAGTGTGGAATGTAGAGCAGGGATTGTACAGTGTGGAATGTACTGCAGGGATTGTACAGTGTGGAATGTAGAACAGGGATTCTACAGACTGGAATGTAGAGCAGGGATTGTACAGTGTGGAATGTAGATCAGGGATTCTACAGACTGGAATGTAGAGCAGGGATTGTACAGTGTGCAGTGTAGAGCAGGGATTTACAGTGTGGAATGTAGAACAGGGATTCGACAGTGTGGATGGCAGAGCAGGGAATGTACAGTGGTGATTGCAGAGTAGGGATGGTACAGTCTGGATTGTAGAGCGGGAATTCTACAATGTGGATTGTAGAGCAGGGATTGTACAGTGTTGATTGTAGAGTAGAGATTGTACAGTCTGGATTGTAGAGCGGGAATTGTACAGTCTGGATTGTACAGTAGGGATTGTACAGTGTGGATTGTAGAGCAGGGATTGTACAGCGTAGATTGTAGAGCAGTGATTGTACAGTCTGGATTGTAGAACAGGGATTGTACAGTGTGCAATATAGAGCAGGGATTGTACAGTGCAGAATGTACAGCAGGGATTGTACAGTGTGGAATGTAGAACAGGGATTCGACAGTGTGGATTGTAGAGCAGGGAATGTACAGTGGTGATTGTAGAGTAGGGATTGTACAGTCTGGATTGTAGAGCGGGAATTGTACAGTCTGGATTGTAGAGCAGGGATTGTACAGTGTTGATTGTAGAGCAGGGATTGTGCACTGTGGATTGTAGAGCAGGGATTGTACAGTGTGGATTGTAGAGCACGGATTGTACAGTGTGGAATGTAGAACAGGGATTCTACAGTGTGCATTGTAGAACAGGGATAGTACAGTGTGCATTGTAGAGCAGGGATAGTACAGTGTGGATTGTAGAGCAGGGATTGTACAGTGTGGAACCTACAGCAGGGATTGTACAGTCTGGAATGTAGGACAGGGATTGGACAGTGTGGATTGTAGAGCAGGGATTGTGCAGTGTGGATTGTAGAGCAGGGATTGTACAGTCTGGATTGTAGAGTAGGGATTGTACAGTGTGGATTGTGGAGCACGGATAGTACAGTGTGGAATATAGAGCAGTGATTGTGCAGTGTGGAGTGTAGAGTGGGGATTGTACAGAGTAGAATGTACAGCAGGGATTGTACAATGTGGATTGTAGAGCAGGGATTGTACAGTGTGGATTGTAGAGCAGGGATTGTACAGTGTGGAATGTAGAACAGGGATTGTACAGTGTGCAATATAGAGCAGGGATTGTACAGTGCAGAATGTACAGTAGGGATTGTACAGTGTGGAATGTAGAGCAGGGATTGTACAGTGTGGAATGTAGAGCAGTGATTGTACAGTCTGGATTGTAGAACAGGGATTGTACAGTGTGCAATATAGAGCAGGGATTGTACAGGGCAGAATGTACAGCAGGGATTGTACAGTGTGGAATGTAGAACAGGGATTCTACAGTGTGCATTGTAGAACAGGGATAGTACAGTGTGCATTGTAGAGCAGGGATAGTACAGTGTGGATTGTAGAGCAGGGATTGTACAGTGTGGAACGTACAGCAGGGATTGTACAGTCTGGAATGTAGGACAGGGATTGGACAGTGTGGATTGTAGAGCAGGGATTGTGCAGTGTGGATTGTAGAGCAGGGAATGTACAGTCTGGATTGTAGAGCAGAGATTGTACAGTGTGGAATGTAGAACAGGGATTGTACAGTCTGGAATGTAGGACAGGGATTGGACAGCGAGGATTGTAGAGCAGGGATTGTACAGTGTGGATTGTAGAGCAGGGATTGTACAGTCTGGATTGTAGAGCAGTGATTGTACAGAGTAGAATATACAGCAGGGATTGTACAATGTGGATTGTAGAGCAGGGATTGTACAGTGTGGATTGTAGAGCAGGGATTGTACAGTGTGGAATGTAGAGCAGGGATTCTACAGTGTGGATTGTAGAGCAGGGATTGTACAGTGTGGAATGTAGAGCAGGGATTCTACAGTGTGGATTGTAGAACTGCGATTGTACAGTGTGGATTGTAGAGCAGGGATTATACAGTGTGGATTGTAGAGCTGGGATTGTACAGCGTGGATTGTAGAGCAGTGATTATACAGTGTGGAATGTAGAGCACGGATTGTACAGTATGGAAAGTATAGCAGGGACTGTACAGTGTGGAATGTAGAACAGGGATTGTACAGTGTGGAATGTAGAGCAGGGATTGTACAGTGTGGAATATAGAGCAGGGATTGTACAGTGTGGATTGTACAGCAGGGATTGTACAGTGTGGAATGTAGAGCGCGGATTGTACATTCTGGATTGTAGAGCAGGAATTATACAGTGTGGATTGTAGAGCAGTGATTGTACAGTGTGGATTGTAGAGCAAGGATTGTACAGTGGGGATTGTACAGTGTGGATTGTAGAGCAGCAATTGTACAGTGTGGAATGTAGAGCAGGGATTGTACAGTGTGGATTGTAGTGCAGGGATTGTACAGTGTTGAATGTAAAGCAGGGATTGTACAGTGCGAATTATAGAGCAGGGATTCTACAGTGTGGAGTGTAGAGCTGTGATTGTACAGTGTGGATTGTAGAGCAGGGATTCTACATTGTGGATAGTGGATCAGGGATTGTGCAATGTGGATTGTAGAGCAGAGATTGTACAGTGCGGAATGTACAGCAGGGGTTGTACAGTGTGGATTGTAGAGCAGGGATTGTACAGTGCGGAATGTACAGCAGGGATTGTACAGTGTGGATTGTAGAGCAGGGATTGTACAGTGTGGAATGTAGAACAGGGATTGTACAGTGTGGATTGTAGAGCAGGGATTGTACAGTGTGGAATGTAGAGCAGGGATTGTACAGTGTGGATTGTAGAGCAGGGATTGTACAGTGTGGAATGTACAGCAGGGATTGTACAGTGTGGATTGTAGAGCAGGGATTGTACAGTGTGGAGTGTAGAGCAGGGATTGTACAGTGTGGAATGTAGAGCAGTGATTATACTGTGTGGATTATAGAGCAGAGATTCTACAGTCTGGATTGTAGAGCAGGGATTGTACAGTGCAGAATGTACAGCAGGGATTGTACAGTGTGGAATGTAGAACAGGGATTCTACAGTGTGGATTGTAGAGCAGGGATTGTACAGTGTGGATTGTGGAGCAGGGATTGTACAGTGTGGAACCTACAGCAGGGATTGTACAGTCTGGAATGTAGGACAGGGATTGGACAGTGTGGATTGTAGAGCAGGGATTGTGCAGTGTGGATTGTAGAGCAGGGATTGTACAGTCTGGATTGTAGAGCAGAGATTGTACAGTGTGGAATGTAGAACAGGGATTGTACAGTGTGGATTGTGGAGCAGGGATTGTACAGTGTGGAATGTAGAGCTGGGATTGTACAGTACAGTCTGTAGAGCAGGGATTGTACAGTCTAGATTGTAGAGCAGGGATTGTAGAGTGTGGATTGTAGAGCAGGGATTGTACAGTCTGGATTGTAGAGCAGGGATTGTACAGAGTAGAATGTACAGCAGGGGTTGTACAATGTGGATTGCAGAGAAGGGATTGTACAGTGTGGAATGTAGAACAGGGATTCTGCAGTGTGGATTGTAGAGCAGGGAATGTACAGTGGTGATTGTAGAGTAGGGATTGTACAGTCTGGATTGTAGAGCGGGAATTGTACAGTCTGGATTGTAGAGCAGGGATTGTACAGTGTTGATTGTAGAGTAGGGATTGTACAGTCTGGATTGTAGAGCGGGAATTGTACAGTGTGGATTGTAGAGCAGGGATTGTACAGTGTGGAATGTAGAGCAGTGATTGTACAGTCTGGATTGTAGAACAGGGATTGTACAGTGTGCAATATAGAGCAGGGATTGTACAGTGCAGAATGTACAGCAGGGATTGTACAGTGTGGAATGTAGAACAGGGATTCTACAGTGTGGATTGTAGAACAGGGACTGTACAGCGTGGATTGTAGAGCAGGGATTGTACAGTGTGGAACCTACAGCAGGGATTGTACAGTCTGGAATGTAGGACAGGGATTGGACAGTGTGGATTGTAGAGCAGGGATTGTGCAGTCTGGATTGTAGAGCAGGGATTCTACAGTCTGGATTGTAGAGCAGAGATTGTACAGTGTGGAATGTAGAACAGGGATTGTACAGTGTGGATTGTGGAGCAGGGATTGTACAGTGTGGAATGTAGAGCTGGGATTGTACAGTATAGTCTGTAGAGCAGGGATTGTACAGTCTAGATTGTAGAGCAGGGATTGTACAGTGTGGATTGTAGAGCAGGGATTGTACAGTCTGGATTGTAGAGCAGGGATTGTACAGAGTAGAATGTACAGCAGGGGTTGTACAATGTGGATTGTAGAGCAGGGATTGTACAGTGTGGAATGTACAGCAGGGATTGTACAGTGTGGATTGTAGAGCAGGGATTGTACAGTCTGGAATGTAGAACAGGGATTCGACAGTGTGGATTGTAGAGCAGGGAATGTACAGTGTGGAATGTAGAGCAGTGATTGTACAGAGTAGAATGTACAGCAGGGATTGTACAATGTGGATTGTAGAGCAGGGATTGTACAGTGTGGATTGTACAGCAAGGATTGTACTGTGGGGATTGTACAGTGTGGATTGTAGAGCAGCAATTGTACAGTGTGGAATGTAGAGCAGGGATTGTACAGTGTGGATTGTAGTGCAGGGATTGTACAGTGTTGAATGTAAAGCAGGGATTGTACAGTGTGAATTATAGAGCAGGGTTTCTACAGTGTGGAGTGTAGAGCTGTGATTGTACAGTGTGGATTGTAGAGCAGGGATTCTACATTGTGGATAGTAGATCAGGGATTGTGCAATGTGGATTGTAGAGCAGAGATTGTACAGTGCGGAATGTACAGCAGGGATTGTACAGTGTGGATTGTAGAGCAGGGATTGTACAGTGCGGAATGTACAGCAGGGATTGTACAGTGTGGATTGTAGAGCAGGGATTGTACAGTGTGGAATGTAGAACAGGGATTGTACAGTGTGGATTGTAGAGCAGGGATTGTACAGTGTGGAATGTAGAGCAGGGATTGTACAGTGTGGATTGTAGAGCAGGGATTGTACAGTCTGGAATGTACAGCAGGGATTGTACAGTGTGGATTGTAGAGCAGGGATTGTACAGTGTGGAGTGTAGAGCAGGGATTGTACAGTGTGGAATGTAGAGCAGTGATTATACTGTGTGGATTATAGAGCAGAGATTCTACAGTCTGGATTGTAGAGCAGGGATTGTACAGTGCAGAATGTACAGCAGGGATTGTACAGTGTGGAATGTAGAACAGGGATTCTACAGTGTGGATTGTAGAGCAGGGATTGTACAGTGTGGATTGTGGAGCAGGGATTGTACAGTGTGGAACCTACAGCAGGGATTGTACAGTCTGGAATGTAGGACAGGGATTGGACAGTGTGGATTGTAGAGCAGGGATTGTGCAGTGTGGATTGTAGAGCAGGGATTGTACAGTCTGGATTGTAGAGCAGGGATTGTACAGAGTAGAATGTACAGCAGGGGTTGTACAATGTGGATTGTAGAGAAGGGATTGTACAGTGTGGAATGTAGAACAGGGATTCTGCAGTGTGGATTGTAGAGCAGGGAATGTACAGTGGTGATTGTAGAGTAGGGATTGTACAGTCTGGATTGTAGAGCGGGAATTGTACAGTCTGGATTGTAGAGCAGGGATTGTACAGTGTTGATTGTAGAGTAGGGATTGTACAGTCTGGATTGTAGAGCGGGAATTGTACAGTGTGGATTGTAGAGCAGGGATTGTACAGTGCGGAATGTACAGCAGGGATTGTACAGTGTGGAATGTAGAGCAGGGATTGTACAGTGTGGAATGTAGAGCAGTGATTGTACAGTCTGGATTGTAGAACAGGGATTGTACAGTGTGCAATATAGAGCAGGGATTGTACAGTGCAGAATGTACAGCAGGGATTGTACAGTGTGGAATGTAGAACAGGGATTCTACAGTGTGGATTGTAGAACAGGGACTGTACAGCGTGGATTGTAGAGCAGGGATTGTACAGTGTGGAACCTACAGCAGGGATTGTACAGTCTGGAATGTAGGACAGGGATTGGACAGTGTGGATTGTAGAGCAGGGATTGTGCAGTGTGGATTGTAGAGCAGGGATTCTACAGTCTGGATTGTAGAGCAGAGATTGTACAGTGTGGAATGTAGAACAGGGATTCTACAGTGTGGATTGTGGAGCAGGGATTGTACAGTGTGGAATGTACAGTGTGGATTGTACAGTATAGTCTGTAGAGCAGGGATTGTACAGTCTAGATTGTAGAGCAGGGATTGTACAGTGTGGATTGTAGAGCAGGGATTGTACAGTCTGGATTGTAGAGCAGTGATTGTACAGAGTAGAATATACAGCAGGGATTGTACAATGTGGATTGTAGAGCAGGGATTGTACAGTGTGGAATGTAGAGCAGGGATTGCACAGTGTGGAATGTAGAACAGGGATTCGAACAGCGTGGATTGCAGAGCAGGGATTGTACAGTATAAACTGTAGAGCAGCGATTGTGCAGCGTGGACTGTAGAGCAGGGATTGTACAGCGTGGACTGTAGAGCAGGGATTGTACAGTGTGGATTGTAGAGCAGGGATTGTACAGTCTGGATTGTAGAGCAGGGATTGTACAGAGTAGAATGTACAGCAGGGGTTGTACAATGTGGATTGTAGAGCAGGGATTGTACAGTGTGGAATGTACAGCAGGGATTGTACAGTGTGGATTGTAGAGCAGGGATTGTACAGTCTGGAATGTAGAACAGGGATTCGACAGTGTGGATTGTAGAGCAGGGAATGTACAGTGTGGAATGTAGAGCAGTGATTGTACAGAGTAGAATGTACAGCAGGGATTGTACAATGTGGATTGTAGAGCAGGGATTGTACAGTGTGGAATGTAGAGCAGGGATTGTACAGTGTGGAATGTAGAACAGGGATTCGAACAGCGTGGATTGCAGAGCAGGGATTGTACAGTATAAACTGTAGAGCAGCGATTGTGCAGCGTGGACTGTAGAGCAGGGATTGTACAGCGTGGACTGTAGAGCAGGGTTTGTACAGTGTGGAATGTAGGACAGGGATTGGACAGTGTGGATTGTAGAGCAGGGATTGTGCAGTGTGGATTGTAGAGCAGGGATTGTACAGTCCGGATTGTAGAGCAGAGATTGTACAGTGTGGAATGTAGAACAGGGATTGTACAGTCTGGAATGTAGGACAGGGATTGGACAGCGTGGATTGTAGAGCAGGGATTGTACAGTCTGGATTGTAGAGCAGTGATTGTACAGAGTAGAATGTACAGCAGGGATTGTACAATGTGGATTGTAGAGCAGGGATTGTACAGTGTGGAATGTAGAGCAGGGATTGTACAGTGTGGAATGTAGAACAGGGATTCGAACAGCGTGGATTGCAGAGCAGGGATTGTACAGTATAAACTGTAGAGCAGCGATTGTGCAGCGTGGACTGTAGAGCAGGGATTGTACAGCGTGGACTGTAGAGCAGGGATTGTACAGTGTGGATTGTAGAGCAGGGATTGTACAGTGTGGAATGTAGAGCAGGGATTCTACAGTGTGGATTGTAGAACTGCGATTATACAGTGTGGATTGTAGAGCAGGGATTATACAGTGTGGATTGTAGAGCTGGGATTGTACAGCGTGGATTGTAGAGCAGTGATTATACAGTGTGGAATGTAGAGCACGGATTGTACAGTATGGAAAGTATAGCAGGGACTGTACAGTGTGGAATGTAGAACAGGGATTGTACAGTGTGGAATGTAGAGCAGGGATTGTACAGTGTGGATTGTACAGCAGGGATTGTACAGTGTGGAATGTAGAGCGCGGATTGTACAGTCTGGATTGTAGAGCAGGAATTATACAGTGTGGATTGTAGAGCAGTGATTGTACAGTGTGGATTGTAGAGCAAGGATTGTACAGTGGGGATTGTACAGTGTGGATTGTAGAGCAGCAATTGTACAGTGTGGAATGTAGAGCAGGGATTGTACAGTGTGGATTGTAGTGCAGGGATTGTACAGTGTTGAATGTAAAGCAGGGATTGTACAGTGTGAATTATAGAGCAGGGATTCTACAGTGTGGAGTGTAGAGCTGTGATTGTACAGTGTGGATTGTAGAGCAGGGATTGTACAGTGTGGAATGTAGAACAGGGATTGTACAGTGTGGATTGTAGAGCAGGGATTGTACAGTGTGGAATGTAGAGCAGGGATTCTACAGTGTGGATTGTAGAGCAGGGATTGTACAGTGTGGATTGTAGAGCAGGGATTGTACAGTGTGGAATGTACAGCAGGGATTGTACAGTGTGGATTGTAGAGCAGGGATTGTACAGTGTGGAGTGTAGAGCAGGGATTGTACAGTGTGGAATGTAGAGCAGTGATTATACTGTGTGGATTATAGAGCAGAGATTCTACAGTCTGGATTGTAGAGCAGGGATTGTACAGTGCAGAATGTACAGCAGGGATTGTACAGTGTGGAATGTAGAACAGGGATTCTACAGTGTGGATTGTAGAACAGGGACTGTACAGCGTGGATTGTAGAGCAGGGATTGTACAGTGTGGAACCTACAGCAGGGATTGTACAGTGTGGAATGTAGAGCTGGGAGTGAACAGTATAGTCTGTAGAGCAGGGATTGTACAGTCTAGATTGTAGAGCAGGGATTGTACAGTGTGGATTGTAGAGCAGGGATTGTACAGTCTGGATTGTAGAGCAGGGATTGTACAGAGTAGAATGTACAGCAGGGGTTGTACAATGTGGATTGTAGAGCAGGGATGGACAGTGTGGAATGTACAGCAGGGATTGTACAGTGTGGATTTTAGAGCAGGGATTGTACAGTCTGGAATGTAGAACAGGGATTCGACAGTGTGGATTGTAGAGCAGGGAATGTACAGTGTGGAATGTAGAGCAGTGATTGTACAGAGTAGAATGTACAGCAGGGATTGTACAATGTGGATTGTAGAGCAGGGATTGTACAGTGTGGACTGTAGAGCAGGGATTGAACAGTGTGGAATGTGGAACAGGGATTCGAACAGCGTGGATTGCAGAGCAGGGATTGTACAGTATAAACTGTAGAGCAGCGATTGTGCAGCGTGGACTGTAGAGCAGGGATTGTACAGCGTGGACTGTAGAGCAGGGATTGTACAGTGTGGATTGTAGAGCAGGGATTGTACAGTGTGGAATGTAGAGCAGGGATTCTACAGTGTGGATTGTAGAACTGCGATTATACAGTGTGGATTGTAGAGCAGGGATTATACAGTGTGGATTGTAGAGCTGGGATTGTACAGCGTGGATTGTAGAGCAGTGATTATACAGTGTGGAATGTAGAGCACGGATTGTACAGTATGGAAAGTATAGCAGGGACTGTACAGTGTGGAATGTAGAACAGGGATTGTACAGTGTGGAATGTAGAGCAGGGATTGTGCAGTGTGGATTGTAGAGCAGGGATTGTACAGTCTGGATTGTAGAGCAGAGATTGTACAGTGTGGAATGTAGAACAGGGATTGTACAGTGTGGATTGTGGAGCAGGGATTGTACAGTGTGGAATGTAGAGCTGGGATTGTACAGTATAGTCTGTAGAGCAGGGATTGTACAGTCTAGATTGTAGAGCAGGGATTGTACAGTGTGGATTGTAGAGCAGGGATTGTACAGTCTGGATTGTAGAGCAGGGATTGTACTGAGTAGAATGTACAGCAGGGGTTGTACAATGTGGATTGTAGAGAAGGGATTGTACAGTGTGGAATGCAGAACAGGGATTCTGCAGCGTGGATTGTAGACCAGGGAATGTACAGTGGTGATTGTAGAGTAGGGATTGTACAGTCTGGATTGTAGAGCGGGAATTCTACAGTCTGGATTGTAGAGCAGGGATTGTACAGTGTTGATTGTAGAGTAGGGATTGTACAGTCTGGATTGTAGAGCGGGAATTGTACAGTGTGGATTGTACAGCAGGGATTGTACAGTGCGGAATGTACAGCAGGGATTGTACAGTGTGGAATGTAGAGCAGGGATTGTACAGTGTGGAATGTAGAGCAGTGATTGTACAGTCTGGATTGTAGAACAGGGATTGTACAGTGTGCAATATAGAGCAGGGATTGTACAGTGCAGAATGTACAGAAGGGATTGTACAGTGTGGAATGTAGAACAGGGATTCTACAGTGTGGATTGGAGAACAGGGACTGTACAGCGTGGATTGTAGAGCAGGGATTGTACAGTGTGGAACCTACAGCAGGGATTGTACAGTCTGGAATGTAGGACAGGGATTGGACAGTGTGGATTGTAGAACAGGGATTGTGCAGTGTGGATTGTAGAGCAGGGATTCTACAGTCTGGATTGTAGAGCAGAGATTGTACAGTGTGGAATGTAGAACAGGGATTGTACAGTGTGGATTGTGGAGCAGGGATTGTACAGTGTGGATTGTAGAGCAGGGATTGTACAGTCTGGATTGTAGAGCAGGGATTGTACAGAGTAGAATGTACAGCAGGGGTTGTACAATGTGGATTGTAGAGCAGGGATTGTACAGTGTGGAATGTACAGCAGGGATTGTACAGTGTGGATTGTAGAGCAGGGATTGTACAGTCTGGAATGTAGAACAGGGATTCGACAGTGTGGATTGTAGAGCAGGGAATGTACAGTGTGGAATGTAGAGCAGTGATTCTACAGAGTAGAATGTACAGCAGGGATTGTACAATGTGGATTGTAGAGCAGGGATTGTACAGTGTGGAATGTAGAGCAGGGATTGTACAGTGTGGAATGTGGAACAGGGATTCGAACAGCGTGGATTGCAGAGCAGGGATTGTACAGTATAAACTGTAGAGCAGCGATTGTGCAGCGTGGACTGTAGAGCAGGGATTGTACAGCGTGGACTGTAGAGCAGGGATTGTACAGTGTGGAATGTAGAGCAGGGATTCTACAGTCTGGATTGTAGAACTGCGATTATACAGTGTGGATTGTAGAGCAGGGATTATACAGTGTGGATTGTAGAGCTGGGATTGTACAGCGTGGATTGTAGAGCAGTGATTATACAGTGTGGAATGTAGAGCACGGATTGTACAGTATGGAAAGTATAGCAGGGACTGTACAGTGTGGAATGTAGAACAGGGATTGTACAGTGTGGAATGTAGAGCAGGGATTGTACAGTGTGGAATGTAGAGCAGGGATTGTACAGTGTGGATTGTGGAGCAGGGATTGTACAGTGTGGAATGTAGAACAGGGATTGTACAGTGTGGATTGTGGAGCAGGGATTGTACAGTGTGGAATGTAGAGCTGGGATTGTACAGTATAGTCTGTAGAGCAGGGATTGTACAGTCTAGATTGTAGAGCAGGGATTGTACAGTGTGGATTGTAGAGCAGGGATTGTACAGTCTGGATTGTAGAGCAGGGATTGTACAGAGTAGAATGTACAGCAGGGGTTGTACAATGTGGATTGTAGAGCAGGGATGGACAGTGTGGAATGTACAGCAGGGATTGTACAGTGTGGATTTTAGAGCAGGGATTGTACAGTCTGGAATGTAGAACAGGGATTCGACAGTGTGGATTGTAGAGCAGGGAATGTACAGTGTGGAATGTAGAGCAGTGATTGTACAGAGTAGAATGTACAGCAGGGATTGTACAATGTGGATTGTAGAGCAGGGATTGTACAGTGTGGATTGTGGAGCAGGGATTGTACAGTGTGGAATGTAGAGCTGGGATTGTACAGTATAGTCTGTAGAGCAGGGATTGTACAGTCTAGATTGTAGAGCAGGGATTGTACAGTGTGGATTGTAGAGCAGGGATTGTACAGTCTGGATTGTAGAGCAGGGATTGTACTGAGTAGAATGTACAGCAGGGGTTGTACAATGTGGATTGTAGAGAAGGGATTGTACAGTGTGGAATGCAGAACAGGGATTCTGCAGCGTGGATTGTAGACCAGGGAATGTACAGTGGTGATTGTAGAGTAGGGATTGTACAGTCTGGATTGTAGAGCGGGAATTGTACAGTCTGGATTGTAGAGCAGGGATTGTACAGTGTTGATTGTAGAGTAGGGATTGTACAGTCTGGATTGTAGAGCGGGAATTGTACAGTGTGGATTGTACAGCAGGGATTGTACAGTGCGGAATGTAGAGCAGGGATTGTACAGTGTGGATTGTAGAGCAGGGATTGTACAGTGTGGAATGTAGAGCAGGGATTGTACAGTGTGGAATGTAGAGCAGTGATTGTACAGTCTGGATTGTAGAACAGGGATTGTACAGTGTGCAATATAGAGCAGGGATTGTACAGTGCAGAATGTACAGCAGGGATTGTACAGTGTGGAATGTAGAACAGGGATTCTACAGTGTGGATTGGAGAACAGGGACTGTACAGCGTGGATTGTAGAGCAGGGATTGTACAGTGTGGAACCTACAGCAGGGATTGTACAGTCTGGAATGTAGGACAGGGATTGGACAGTGTGGATTGTAGAACAGGGATTGTGCAGTGTGGATTGTAGAGCAGGGATTCTACAGTCTGGATTGTAGAGCAGAGATTGTACAGTGTGGAATGTAGAACAGGGATTGTACAGTGTGGATTGTGGAGCAGGGATTGTACAGTGTGGATTGTAGAGCAGGGATTGTACAGTCTGGATTGTAGAGCAGGGATTGTACAGAGTAGAATGTACAGCAGGGGTTGTACAATGTGGATTGTAGAGCAGGGATTGTACAGTGTGGAATGTACAGCAGGGATTGTACAGTGTGGATTGTAGAGCAGGGATTGTACAGTCTGGAATGTAGAACAGGGATTCGACAGTGTGGATTGTAGAGCAGGGAATGTACAGTGTGGAATGTAGAGCAGTGATTGTACAGAGTAGAATGTACAGCAGGGATTCTACAATGTGGATTGTAGAGCACGGATTGTACAGAGTGGAATGTAGAGCAGGGATTGTACAGTGTGGAATGTGGAACAGGGATTCGAACAGCGTGGATTGCAGAGCAGGGATTGTACAGTATAAACTGTAGAGCAGCGATTGTGCAGCGTGGACTGTAGAGCAGGGATTGTACAGCGTGGACTGTAGAGCAGGGATTGTACAGTGTGGATTGTAGAGCAGGGATTGTACAGTGTGGAATGTACAGCAGGGATTGTACAGTGTGGATTGTAGAGCAGGGATTGTACAGTGTGGAGTGTAGAGCAGGGATTGTACAGTGTGGAATGTAGAGCAGTGATTATACTGTGTGGATTATAGAGCAGAGATTCTACAGTCTGGATTGTAGAGCAGGGATTGTACAGTGCAGAATGTACAGCAGGGATTGTACAGTGTGGAATGTAGAACAGGGATTCTACAGTGTGGATTGTAGAACAGGGACTGTACAGCGTGGATTGTAGAGCAGGGATTGTACAGTGTGGAACCTACAGCAGGGATTGTACAGTGTGGAATGTAGAGCTGGGAGTGAACAGTATAGTCTGTAGAGCAGGGATTGTACAGTCTAGATTGTAGAGCAGGGATTGTACAGTGTGGATTGTAGAGCAGGGATTGTACAGTCTGGATTGTAGAGCAGGGATTGTACAGAGTAGAATGTACAGCAGGGGTTGTACAATGTGGATTGTAGAGCAGGGATGGACAGTGTGGAATGTACAGCAGAGATTGTACAGTGTGGATTTTAGAGCAGGGATTGTACAGTCTGGAATGTAGAACAGGGATTCGACAGTGTGGATTGTAGAGCAGGGAATGTACAGTGTGGAATGTAGAGCAGTGATTGTACAGAGTAGAATGTACAGCAGGGATTGTACAATGTGGATTGTAGAGCAGGGATTGTACAGTGTGGAATGTAGAGCAGGGATTGAACAGTGTGGAATGTGGAACACGGATTCGAACAGCGTGGATTGCAGAGCAGGGATTGTACAGTATAAACTGTAGAGCAGCGATTGTGCAGCGTGGACTGTAGAGCAGGGATTGTACAGCGTGGACTGTAGAGCAGGGATTGTACAGTGTGGATTGTAGAGCAGGGATTGTACAGTGTGGAATGTAGAGCAGGGATTCTACAGTGTGGATTGTAGAACTGCGATTATACAGTGTGGATTGTAGAGCAGGGATTATACAGTGTGGATTGTAGAGCTGGGATTGTACAGCGTGGATTGTAGAGCAGTGATTATACAGTGTGGAATGTAGAGCACGGATTGTACAGTATGGAAAGTATAGCAGGGACTGTACAGTGTGGAATGTAGAACAGGGATTGTACAGTGTGGAATGTAGAGCAGGGATTGTGCAGTGTGGATTGTAGAGCAGGGATTGTACAGTCTGGATTGTAGAGCAGAGATTGTACAGTGTGGAATGTAGAACAGGGATTGTACAGTGTGGATTGTGGAGCAGGGATTGTACAGTGTGGAATGTAGAGCTGGGATTGTACAGTATAGTCTGTAGAGCAGGGATTGTACAGTCTAGATTGTAGAGCAGGGATTGTACAGTGTGGATTGTAGAGCAGGGATTGTACAGTCTGGATTGTAGAGCAGGGATTGTACTGAGTAGAATGTACAGCAGGGGTTGTACAATGTGGATTGTAGAGAAGGGATTGTACAGTGTGGAATGCAGAACAGGGATTCTGCAGCGTGGATTGTAGACCAGGGAATGTACAGTGGTGATTGTAGAGTAGGGATTGTACAGTCTGGATTGTAGAGCGGGAATTGTACAGTCTGGATTGTAGAGCAGGGATTGTACAGTGTTGATTGTAGAGTAGGGATTGTACAGTCTGGATTGTAGAGCGGGAATTGTACAGTGTGGATTGTACAGCAGGGATTGTACAGTGCGGAATGTACAGCAGGGATTGTACAGTGTGGAATGTAGAGCAGGGATTGTACAGTGTGGAATGTAGAGCAGTGATTGTACAGTCTGGATTGTAGAACAGGGATTGTACAGTGTGCAATATAGAGCAGGGATTGTACAGTGCAGAATGTACAGAAGGGATTGTACAGTGTGGAATGTAGAACAGGGATTCTACAGTGTGGATTGGAGAACAGGGACTGTACAGCGTGGATTGTAGAGCAGGGATTGTACAGTGTGGAACCTACAGCAGGGATTGTACAGTCTGGAATGTAGGACAGGGATTGGACAGTGTGGATTGTAGAACAGGGATTGTGCAGTGTGGATTGTAGAGCAGGGATTCTACAGTCTGGATTGTAGAGCAGAGATTGTACAGTGTGGAATGTAGAACAGGGATTGTACAGTGTGGATTGTGGAGCAGGGATTGTACAGTGTGGATTGTAGAGCAGGGATTGTACAGTCTGGATTGTAGAGCAGGGATTGTACAGAGTAGAATGTACAGCAGGGGTTGTACAATGTGGATTGTAGAGCAGGGATTGTACAGTGTGGAATGTACAGCAGGGATTGTACAGTGTGGATTGTAGAGCAGGGATTGTACAGTCTGGAATGTAGAACAGGGATTCGACAGTGTGGATTGTAGAGCAGGGAATGTACAGTGTGGAATGTAGAGCAGTGATTCTACAGAGTAGAATGTACAGCAGGGATTGTACAATGTGGATTGTAGAGCAGGGATTGTACAGTGTGGAATGTAGAGCAGGGATTGTACAGTGTGGAATGTGGAACAGGGATTCGAACAGCGTGGATTGCAGAGCAGGGATTGTACAGTATAAACTGTAGAGCAGCGATTGTGCAGCGTGGACTGTAGAGCAGGGATTGTACAGCGTGGACTGTAGAGCAGGGATTGTACAGTGTGGATTGTAGAGCAGGGATTGTACAGTGTGGAATGTAGAGCAGGGATTCTACAGTCTGGATTGTAGAACTGCGATTATACAGTGTGGATTGTAGAGCAGGGATTATACAGTGTGGATTGTAGAGCTGGGATTGTACAGCGTGGATTGTAGAGCAGTGATTATACAGTGTGGAATGTAGAGCACGGATTGTACAGTATGGAAAGTATAGCAGGGACTGTACAGTGTGGAATGTAGAACAGGGATTGTACAGTGTGGAATGTAGAGCAGGGATTGTACAGTGTGGAATGTAGAGCAGGGATTGTACAGTGTGGATTGTGGAGCAGGGATTGTACAGTGGGGAATGTAGAACAGGGATTGTACAGTGTGGATTGTGGAGCAGGGATTGTACAGTGTGGAATGTAGAGCTGGGATTGTACAGTATAGTCTGTAGAGCAGGGATTGTACAGTCTAGATTGTAGAGCAGGGATTGTACAGTGTGGATTGTAGAGCAGGGATTGTACAGTCTGGATTGTAGAGCAGGGATTGTACAGAGTAGAATGTACAGCAGGGGTTGTACAATGTGGATTGTAGAGCAGGGATGGACAGTGTGGAATGTACAGCAGGGATTGTACAGTGTGGATTTTAGAGCAGGGATTGTACAGTCTGGAATGTAGAACAGGGATTCGACAGTGTGGATTGTAGAGCAGGGAATGTACAGTGTGGAATGTAGAGCAGTGATTGTACAGAGTAGAATGTACAGCAGGGATTGTACAATGTGGATTGTAGAGCAGGGATTGTACAGTGTGGATTGTGGAGCAGGGATTGTACAGTGTGGAATGTAGAGCTGGGATTGTACAGTATAGTCTGTAGAGCAGGGATTGTACAGTCTAGATTGTAGAGCAGGGATTGTACAGTGTGGATTGTAGAGCAGGGATTGTACAGTCTGGATTGTAGAGCAGGGATTGTACTGAGTAGAATGTACAGCAGGGGTTGTACAATGTGGATTGTAGAGAAGGGATTGTACAGTGTGGAATGCAGAACAGGGATTCTGCAGCGTGGATTGTAGACCAGGGGAATGTACAGTGGTGATTGTAGAGTAGGGATTGTACAGTCTGGATTGTGGAGCGGGAATTGTACAGTCTGGATTGTAGAGCAGGGATTGTACAGTGTTGATTGTAGAGTAGGGATTGTACAGTCTGGATTGTAGAGCGGAATTGTACAGTGTGGATTGTACAGCAGGGATTGTACAGTGCGGAATGTACAGCAGGGATTGTACAGTGTGGATTGTAGAGCAGGGATTGTACAGTGTGGAATGTAGAGCAGGGATTGTACAGTGTGGAATGTAGAGCAGTGATTGTACAGTCTGGATTGTAGAACAGGGATTGTACAGTGTGCAATATAGAGCAGGGATTGTACAGTGCAGAATGTACAGCAGGGATTGTACAGTGTGGAATGTAGAACAGGGATTCTACAGTGTGGATTGGAGAACAGGGACTGTACAGCGTGGATTGTAGAGCAGGGATTGTACAGTGTGGAACCTACAGCAGGGATTGTACAGTCTGGAATGTAGGACAGTGATTGGACAGTGTGGATTGTAGAACAGGGATTGTGCAGTGTGGATTGTAGAGCAGGGATTCTACAGTCTGGATTGTAGAGCAGAGATTGTACAGTGTGGAATGTAGAACAGGGATTGTACAGTGTGGATTGTGGAGCAGGGATTGTACAGTCTGGATTGTAGAGCAGGGATTGTACTGAGTAGAATGTACAGCAGGGGTTGTACAATGTGGATTGTAGAGAAGGGATTGTACAGTGTGGAATGCAGAACAGGGATTCTGCAGCGTGGATTGTAGACCAGGGAATGTACAGTGGTGATTGTAGAGTAGGGATTGTACAGTCTGGATTGTAGAGCGGGAATTGTACAGTCTGGATTGTAGAGCAGGGATTGTACAGTGTTGATTGTAGAGTAGGGATTGTACAGTCTGGATTGTAGAGCGGGAATTGTACAGTGTGGATTGTACAGCAGGGATTGTACAGTGCGGAATGTACAGCAGGGATTGTACAGTGTGGATTGTAGAGCAGGGATTGTACAGTGTGGAATGTAGAGCAGGGATTGTACAGTGTGGAATGTAGAGCAGTGATTGTACAGTCTGATTGTAGAACAGGGATTGTACAGTGTGCAATATAGAGCAGGGATTGTACAGTGCAGAATGTACAGCAGGGATTGTACAGTGTGGAATGTAGAACAGGGATTCTACAGTGTGGATTGGAGAACAGGGACTGTACAGCGTGGATTGTAGAGCAGGGATTGTACAGCTGTGGGAACCTACAGCAGGGATTGTACAGTCTGGAATGTAGGACAGGGATTGGACAGTGTGGATTGTAGAACAGGGATTGTGCAGTTGTGGATTGTAGAGCAGGGATTCTACAGTCTGGATTGTAGAGCAGAGATTGTACAGTGTGGAATGTAGAACAGGGATTGTACAGTGTGGATTGTGGAGCAGGGATTGTACAGTGTGGATTGTAGAGCAGGGATTGTACAGTCTGGATTGTAGAGCAGGGATTGTACAGAGTAGAATGTACAGCAGGGGTTGTACAATGTGGATTGTAGAGCAGGGATTGTACAGTGTGGAATGTACAGCAGGGATTGTACAGTGTGGATTGTAGAGCAGGGATTGTACAGTCTGGAATGTAGAACAGGGATTCGACAGTGTGGATTGTAGAGCAGGGAATGTACAGTGTGGAATGTAGAGCAGTGATTGTACAGAGTAGAATGTACAGCAGGGATTCTACAATGTGGATTGTAGAGCACGGATTGTACAGAGTGGAATGTAGAGCAGGGATTGTACAGTGTGGAATGTGGAACAGGGATTCGAACAGCGTGGATTGCAGAGCAGGGATTGTACAGTATAAAACTGTAGAGCAGCGATTGTGCAGCGTGGACTGTAGAGCAGGGATTGTACAGCGTGGACTGTAGAGCAGGGATTGTACAGGTGGATTGTAGAGCAGGGATTGTACAAGTGTGGAATGTAGAGCAGGGATTCTACAGTCTGGATTGTAGAACTGCGATTATACAGTGTGGATTGTAGAGCAGGGATTATACAGTGTGGATTGTAGAGCTGGGATTGTACAGCGTGGATTGTAGAGCAGTGATTATACAGTGTGGAATGTAGAGCACGGATTGTACAGTATGGAAAGTATAGCAGGGACTTGTACAGTGTGGAATGTAGAACAGGGATTGTACAGTGTGGAATGTAGAGCAGGGATTGTACAGTGTGGAATGTAGAGCAGGGATTGTACAGTGTGGATTGTGCAGCAGGGATTGTACAGTGTGGAATGTAGAGCGCGGATTGTACAGTCTGGATTGTAGAGCAGGAATTATACAGTGTGGATTGTAGAGCAGTGATTGTACAGTGTGGATTGTAGAGCAAGGATTGTACAGTGGGGATTGTACAGTGTGGATTGTAGAGCAGCAATTGTACAGTGTGGAATGTAGAGCAGGGATTGTACAGTGTGGATTGTAGTGCAGGGATTGTACAGTGTAGAATGTAAAGCAGGGATTGTACAGTGTGAATTATAGAGCAGGGATTCTACAGTGTGGAGTGTAGAGCTGTGATTGTTCAGTGTGGATTGTAGAGCAGGGATTCTACAGTGTGGATAGTAGATCAGGGATTGTGCAATGTGGATTGTAGAGCAGAGATTGTACAGTGCGGAATGTACAGCAGGAATTGTACAGTGTGGATTGTAGAGCAGGGATTGTACAGTGTGGAGTGTAGAGCAGGCATTGTACAGTGTGGAATGTAGAGCAGTGATTATACTGTGTGGATTATAGAGCAGAGATTCTACAGTCTGGATTGTAGAGCAGGGATTGTACAGTGCAGAATGTACAGCAGGGATTCTACAGTGTGGAATGTAGAACAGGGATTCTACAGTCTGGATTGTAGAACAGGGACTGTACAGCGTGGATTGTAGAGCAGGGATTGTACAGTGTGGAACCTACAGCAGGGATTGTACAGTCTGGAATGTAGGACAGGGATTGGACAGTGTGGATTGTAGAGCAGGGATTGTGCAGTGTGGATTGTAGAGCAGGGATTCTACAGTCTGGATTGTAGAGCAGAGATTGTACAGTGTGGAATGTAGAACAGGGATTGTACAGTGTGGATTGTGGAGCAGGGATTGTACAGTGTGGAATGTAGAGCTGGGATTGTACAGTATAGTCTGTAGAGCAGGGATTGTACAGTCTAGATTGTACAGCAGGGATTGTACAGTGTGGATTGTAGAGCAGGGATTGTACAGTCTGGATTGTAGAGCAGGGATTGTACAGAGTAGAATGTACAGCAGGGGTTGTACAATGTGGATTGTAGAGCAGGGATTGTACAGTGTGGAATGTACAGCAGGGATTGTACAGTGTGGATTGTAGAGCAGGGATTGTACAGTCTGGAATGTAGAACAGGGATTCGACAGTGTGGATTGTAGAGCAGGGAATGTACAGTGTGGAATGTAGAGCAGTGATTGTACAGAGTAGAATGCACAGCAGGGATTGTACAATGTGGATTGTAGAGCAGGGATTGTACAGTGTGGAATGTAGAGCAGGGATTGTACAGTGTGGAATGTAGAACAGGGATTCGAACAGCGTGGATTGCAGAGCAGGGATTGTACAGTATAAACTGTAGAGCAGCGATTGTGCAGCGTGGACTGCAGAGCAGGGATTGTACAGCGTGGACTGTAGAGCAGGGATTGTACAGTGTGGAATGTAGGACAGGGATTGGACAGTGAGGATTGTAGAGCAGGGATTGTGCAGTGTGGATTGTAGAGCAGGGATTGTACAGTCCGGATTGTAGAGCAGAGATTGTACAGTGTGGAATGTAGAACAGGGATTGTACAGTCTGGAATGTAGGACAGGGATTGGACAGCGTGTATTGTAGAGCAGGGATTGTACAGTCTGGATTGTAGAGCAGTGATTGTACAGAGTAGAATGTACAGCAGGGATTGTACAATGTGGATTTTAGAGCAGGGATTGTACAGTGTGGAATGTAGAACAGGGATTCGAACAGCGTGGATTGCAGAGCAGGGATTGTACAGTATAAACTGTAGAACAGCGATTGTGCAGCGTGGACTGTAGAGCAGGGATTGTACAGCGTGGACTGTAGAGCAGGGATTGTACAGTGTGGATTGTAGAGCAGGGATTGTACAGTGTGGAATGTAGAGCAGGGATTCTACAGTGTGGATTGTAGAACTGCGATTATACAGTGTGGATTGTAGAGCAGGGATTATACAGTGTGGATTGTAGAGCTGGGATTGTACAGCGTGGATTGTAGAGCAGTGATTATACCGTGTGGAATGTAGAGCACGGATTGTACAGTATGGAAAGTATAGCAGGGACTGTACAGTGTGGAATGTAGAACAGGGATTCTACAGTGTGGAATGTAGAGCAGGGATTGTACAGTGTGGATTGTTCAGCAGGGATTGTACAGTGTGGAATGTAGAGCACGGATTGTACAGTCTGGATTGTAGAGCAGGAATTATACAGTGTGGATTGTAGAACAGTGATTGTACAGTGTGGATTGTAGAGCAAGGATTGTACAGTGGGGATTGTACAGTGTGGATTGTAGGGCAGCAATTGTACAGTGTGGAATGTAGAGCAGGGATTGTACAGTGTGGATTGTAGTGCAGGGATTGTACAGTGTTGAATGTAAAGCAGGGATTGTACAGTGTGAATTATAGAGCAGGGATTCTACAGTGTGGAGTGTAGAGCTGTGATTGTACAGTGTGGATTGTAGAGCAGGGATTCTACAGTGTGGATAGTAGATCAGGGATTGTGCAATGTGGATTGTAGAGCAGGGATTGTACAGTGCGGAATGTACAGCAGGGATTGTACAGTGTGGATTGTAGAGCAGGAATTGTACAGTGTGGAATGTAGAACAGGGATTGTACAGTGTGGATTGTAGAGCAGGGATTGTACAGTGTGGAATGTAGAGCAGGGATTGTACAGTGTGGATTGTAGAGCAGGGATTGTACAGTGTGGATTGTAGAGCAGGGATTGTACAGTGTGGAATGTACAGCAGGGATTGTACAGTGTGGATTGTAGAGCAGGGATTGTACAGTGTGGAGTGTAGAGCAGGGATTGTACAGTGTGGAATGTAGAGCAGTGATTATACTGTGTGGATTATAGAGCAGAGATTCTACAGTCTGGATTGTAGAGCAGGGATTGTACAGTGCAGAATGTACAGCTGGGATTGTACAGTATAGTCTGTAGAGCAGGGATTGTACAGTCTAGATTGTAGAGCAGGGATTGTACAGTGTGGATTGAAGAGCAGGGATTGTACAGTCTGGATTGTAGAGCAGGGATTGTACAGAGTAGAATGTACAGCAGGGGTTGTACAATGTGGAATGTAGAGCAGGGATTGTACAGTGTGGATTGTAGAGCAGGGATTGTACAGTGTGGAATGTACAGCAGGGATTGTACAGTGTGGATTGTAGAGCAGGGATTGTACAGTGTGGAGTGTAGAGCAGGGATTGTACAGTGTGGAATGTAGAGCAGTGATTATACTGTGTGGATTATAGAGCAGAGATTCTACAGTCTGGATTGTAGAGCAGGGATTGTACAGTGCAGAATGTACAGCAGGGATTGTACAGTGTGGAATGTAGAACAGGGATTCTACAGTGTGGATTGTAGAGCAGGGATTGTACAGTGTGGATTGTGGAGCAGGGATTGTACAGTGTGGAACCTACAGCAGGGATTGTACAGTCTGGAATGTAGGACAGGGATTGGACAGTGTGGATTGTAGAGCAGGGATTGTGCAGTGTGGATTGTAGAGCAGGGATTGTACAGTCTGGATTGTAGAGCAGGGATTGTACAGAGTAGAATGTACAGCAGGGGTTGTACAATGTGGATTGTAGAGAAGGGATTGTACAGTGTGTAATGTAGAACAGGGATTCTGCAGTGTGGATTGTAGAGCAGGGAATGTACAGTGGTGATTGTAGAGTAGGGATTGTACAGTCTGGATTGTAGAGCGGGAATTGTACAGTCTGGATTGTAGAGCAGGGATTGTACAGTGTTGATTGTAGAGTAGGGATTGTACAGTCTGGATTGTAGAGCGGGAATTGTACAGTGTGGATTGTAGAGCAGGGATTGTACAGTGCGGAATGTACAGCAGGGACTGTACAGTGTGGAATGTAGAGCAGGGATTGTACAGTGTGGAATGTAGAGCAGTGATTGTACAGTCTGGATTGTAGAACAGGGATTGTACAGTGTGCAATATAGAGCAGGGATTGTACAGTGCAGAATGTACAGCAGGGATTGTACAGTGTGGAATGTAGAACAGGGATTCTACAGTGTGGATTGTAGAACAGGGACTGTACAGCGTGGATTGTAGAGCAGGGATTGTACAGTGTGGAACCTACAGCAGGGATTGTACAGTCTGGAATGTAGGACAGGGATTGGACAGTGTGGATTGTAGAGCAGGGATTGTGCAGTGTGGATTGTAGAGCAGGGATTCTACAGTCTGGAATGTAGAGCAGAGATTGTACAGTGTGGAATGTAGAACAGGGATTGTACAGTGTGGATTGTGGAGCAGGGATTGTACAGTGTGGAATGTACAGTGTGGATTGTACAGTATAGTCTGTAGAGCAGGGATTGTACAGTCTAGATTGTAGAGCAGGGATTGTACAGTGTGGATTGTAGAGCAGGGATTGTACAGTCTGGATTGTAGAGCAGGGATTGTACAGAGTAGAATGTACAGCAGGGGTTGTACAATGTGGATTGTAGAGCAGGGATTGTACAGTGTGGAATGTACAGCAGGGATTGTACAGTGTGGATTGTAGAGCAGGGATTGTACAGTCTGGAATGTAGAACAGGGATTCGACAGTGTGGATTGTAGAGCAGGGAATGTACAGTGTGGAATGTAGAGCAGTGATTGTACAGAGTAGAATGTACAGCAGGGATTGTACAATGTGGATTGTAGAGCAGGGATTGTACAGTGTGGAATGTAGAGCAGGGATTTTACAGTGTGGAATGTAGAACAGGGATTCGAACAGCGTGGATTGCAGAGCAGGGATTGTACAGTATAAACTGTAGAGCAGCGATTGTGCAGCATGGACTGTAGAGCAGGGATTGTACAGCGTGGACTGTAGAGCAGGGATTGTACAGTGTGGAATGTAGGACAGGGATTGGACAGTGTGGATTGTAGAGCAGGGATTGTGCAGTGTGGATTGTAGAGCAGGGATTGTACAGTCCGGATTGTAGAGCAGAGATTGTACAGTGTGGAATGTAGAACAGGGATTGTACAGTCTGGAATGTAGGACAGGGATTGGACAGCGTGGATTGTAGAGCAGGGATTGTACAGTCTGGATTGTAGAGCAGTGATTGTACAGATTAGAATGTACAGCAGGGATTGTACAATGTGGATTGTAGAGCAGGGATTGTACAGTGTGGAATGTAGAGCAGGGATTGTACAGTGTGGAATGTAGAACAGGGATTCGAACAGCGTGGATTGCAGAGCAGGGATTGTACAGTATAAACTGTAGAGCAGCGATTGTGCAGCGTGGACTGTAGAGCAGGGATTGTACAGCGTGGACTGTAGAGCAGGGATTGTACAGTGTGGAATGTAGGACAGGGATTGGACAGTGAGGATTGTAGAGCAGGGATTGTGCAGTGTGGATTGTAGAGCAGGGATTGTACAGTCCGGATTGTAGAGCAGAGATTGTACAGTGTGGAATGTAGAACAGGGATTGTACAGTCTGGAATGTAGGACAGGGATTGGACAGCGTGTATTGTAGAGCAGGGATTGTACAGTCTGGATTGTAGAGCAGTGATTGTACAGAGTAGAATGTACAGCAGGGATTGTACAATGTGGATTTTAGAGCAGGGATTGTACAGTGTGGAATGTAGAACAGGGATTCTACAGTGTGGATTGTAGAACTGCGATTATACAGTGTGGATTGTAGAGCAGGGATTATACAGTGTGGATTGTAGAGCTGGGATTGTACAGCGTGGATTGTAGAGCAGTGATTATACAGTGTGGAATGTAGAGCACGGATTGTACAGTATGGAAAGTATAGCAGGGACTGTACAGGGTGGAATGTAGAACAGGGATTCTACAGTGTGGAATGTAGAGCAGGGATTGTACAGTGTGGATTGTTCAGCAGGGATTGTACAGTGTGGAATGTAGAGCGCGGATTGTACAGTCTGGATTGTAGAGCAGGAATTATACAGTGTGGATTGTAGAACAGTGATTGTACAGTGTGGATTGTAGAGCAAGGATTGTACAGTGGGGATTGTACAGTGTGGATTGTAGGGCAGCAATTGTACAGTGTGGAATGTAGAGCAGGGATTGTACAGTGTGGATTGTAGTGCAGGGATTGTACAGTGTTGAATGTAAAGCAGGGATTGTACAGTGTGAATTATAGAGCAGGGATTCTACAGTGTGGAGTGTAGAGCTGTGATTGTACAGTGTGGATTGTAGAGCAGGGATTCTACAGTGTGGATAGTAGATCAGGGATTGTGCAATGTGGATTGTAGAGCAGAGATTGTACAGTGCGGAATGTACAGCAGGGATTGTACAGTGTGGATTGTAGAGCAGGGATTGTACAGTGCGGAATGTACAGCAGGGATTGTACAGTGTGGATTGTAGAGCAGGAATTGTACAGTGTGGAATGTAGAACAGGGATTGTACAGTGTGGATTGTAGAGCAGGGATTGTACAGTGTGGAATGTAGAGCAGGGATTGTACAGTGTGGATTGTAGAGCAGGGATTGTACAGTGTGGATTGTAGAGCAGGGATTGTACAGTGTGGAATGTACAGCAGGGATTGTACAGTGTGGATTGTAGAGCAGGGATTGTACAGTGTGGAGTGTAGAGCAGGGATTGTACAGTGTGGAATGTAGAGCAGTGATTATACTGTGTGGATTATAGAGCAGAGATTCTACAGTCTGGATTGTAGAGCAGGGATTGTACAGTGCAGAATGTACAGCTGGGATTGTACAGTATAGTCTGTAGAGCAGGGATTGTACAGTCTAGATTGTAGAGCAGGGATTGTACAGTGTGGATTGCAGAGCAGGGATTGTACAGTCTGGATTGTAGAGCAGGGATTGTACAGAGTAGAATGTACAGCAGGGGTTGTACAATGTGGATTGTAGAGAAGGGATTGTACAGTGTGGAATGCAGAACAGGGATTCTGCAGCGTGGATTGTAGAGCAGGGAATGTACAGTGGTGATTGTAGAGTAGGGATTGTACAGTCTGGATTGTAGAGCGGGAATTGTACAGTCTGGATTGTAGAGCAGGGATTGTACAGTGTTGATTGTAGAGTAGGGATTGTACAGTCTGGATTGTAGAGCGGGAATTGTACAGTGTGGATTGTAGAGCAGGGATTGTACAGTGCGGAATGTACAGCAGGGATTGTACAGTGTGGATTGTAGAGCAGGGATTGTACAGTGTGGAATGTAGAGCAGGGATTGTACAGTGTGGAATGTAGAGCAGTGATTGTACAGTCTGGATTGTAGAACAGGGATTGTACAGTGTGCAATATAGAGCAGGGATTGTACAGTGCAGAATGTACAGCAGGGATTGTACAGTGTGGAATGTAGAACAGGGATTCTACAGTGTGGATTGTAGAACAGGGACTGTACAGCGTGGATTGTAGAGCAGGGATTGTACAGTGTGGAACCTACAGCAGGGATTGTACAGTCTGGAATGTAGGACAGGGATTGGACAGTGTGGATTGTACAGCAGGGATTGTGCAGTGTGGATTGTAGAGCAGGGATTGTACAGTCTGGATTGTAGAGCAGAGATTCTACAGTGTGGAATGTAGAACAGGGATTTTACAGTGTGGATTGTGGAGCAGGGATTGTACAGTGTGGAATGTAGAGCTGGGATTGTACAGTATAGTCTGTAGAGCAGGGATTGTACAGTCTAGATTGTAGAGCAGGGATTGTACAGTGTGGATTGTAGAGCAGGGATTGTACAGTCTGGATTGTAGAGCAGGGATTGTACAGAGTAGAATGTACAGCAGGGGTTGTACAATGTGGATTGTAGAGCAGGGATTGTACAGTGTGGAATGTACAGCAGGGATTGTACAGTGTGGATTGTAGAGCAGGGATTGTACAGTCTGGAATGTAGAACAGGGATTCGACAGTGTGGATTGTAGAGCAGGGAATGTACAGTGTGGAATGTAGAGCAGTGATTGTACAGAGTAGAATGTACAGCAGGGATTGTACAATGTGGATTGTAGAGCAGGGATTGTACAGTGTGGAATGTAGAGCAGGGATTGTACAGTGTGGAATGTGGAACAGGGATTCGAACAGCGTGGATTGCAGAGCAGGGATTGTACAGTATAAACTGTAGAGCAGCGATTGTGCAGCGTGGACTGTAGAGCAGGGATTGTACAGCGTGGACTGTAGAGCAGGGATTGTACAGTGTGGATTGTAGAGCAGGGATTGTACAGTGTGGAATGTAGAGCAGGGATTCTACAGTGTGGATTGTAGAACTGCGATTATACAGTGTGGATTGTAGAGCAGGGATTATACAGTGTGGATTGTAGAGCTGGGATTGTACAGCGTGGATTGTAGAGCAGTGATTATACAGTGTGGAATGTAGAGCACGGATTGTACAGTATGGAAAGTATAGCAGGGACTGTACAGTGTGGAATGTAGAACAGGGATTGTACAGTGTGGAATGTAGAGCAGGGATTGTACAGTGTGGAATGTAGAGCAGGGATTGTACAGTGTGGATTGTGCAGCAGGGATTGTACAGTGTGGAATGTAGAGCGCGGATTGTACAGTCTAGATTGTAGAGCAGGAATTATACAGTGTGGATTGTAGAGCAGTGATTGTACAGTGTGGATTGTAGAGCAAGGATTGTACAGTGGGGATTGTACAGTGTGGATTGTAGAGCAGCAATTGTACAGTGTGGAATGTAGAGCAGGGATTGTACAGTGTGGATTGTAGTGCAGGGATTCTACAGTGTGGAATGTAAAGCAGGGATTGTACAGTGTGAATTATAGAGCAGGGATTCTACAGTGTGGAGTGTAGAGCTGTGATTGTACAGTGTGGATTGCAGAGCAGGGATTCTACAGTGTGGATAGTAGATCAGGGATTGTGCAATGTGGATTGTAGAGCAGAGATTGTACAGTGCGGAATGTACAGCAGGAATTGTACAGTGTGGATTGTAGAGCAGGGATTGTACAGTGCGGAATGTACAGCAGGGATTGTACAGTGTGGATTGTAGAGCAGGGATTGTACAGTGTGGAATGTAGAAGAGGGATTGTACAGTGTGGATTGTAGAGCAGGGATTGTACAGTGTGGAATGTAGAGCAGGGATTGTACAGTGTGGATTGTAGAGCAGGGATTGTACAGTGTGGATTATAGAGCAGGGATTGTACAGTGTGGAATGTACAGCAGGGATTGTACAGTGTGGATTGTAGAGCAGGGATTGTACAGTGTGGAGTGTAGAGCAGGGATTGTACAGTGTGGAATGTAGAGCAGTGATTATGCTGTGTGGATTATAGAGCAGAGATTCTACAGTCTGGATTGTAGAGCAGGGATTGTACAGTGCAGAATGTACAGCAGGGATTGTACAGTGTGGAATGTAGAACAGGGATTCTACAGTGTGGATTGTGGAGCAGGGATTGTACAGTGTGGATTGTAGAGCAGGGATTGTACAGTGCGGAATGTACAGCAGGGATTGTACAGGGTGGATTGCAGAGCAGGGATTGTACAGTGTGGAATGTAGAGCAGGGATTGTACAGTGTGGAATGTAGAGCAGTGATTGTACAGTCTGGATTGTAGAACAGGGATTGTACAGTGTGCAATATAGAGCAGAGATTGTACAGTGCAGAATGTACAGCAGGGATTGTACAGTGTGGAATGTAGAACAGGGATTCTACAGTGTGGATTGTAGAACAGGGACTGTACAGCGTGGATTGTAGAGCAGGGATTGTACAGTGTGGAAGCTACAGCAGGGATTGTACAGTCTGGAATGTAGGACAGGGATTGGACAGTGTGGATTGTAGAGCAGGGATTGTGCAGTGTGGATTGTAGAGCAGGGATTGTACAGTCTGGATTGTAGAGCAGAGATTGTACAGTGTGGAATGTAGAACAGGGATTGTACAGTGTGGATTGTGGAGCAGGGATTGTACAGTGTGGAATGTAGAGCTGGGATTGTACAGTATAGTCTGTAGAGCAGGGATTGTACAGTCTAGATTGTAGAGCAGGGATTGTACAGTGTGGATTGTAGAGCAGGGATTGTACAGTCTGGATTGTAGAGCAGGGATTGTACAGAGTAGAATGTACAGCAGGGGTTGTACAATGTGGATTGTAGAGCAGGGATTGTACAGTGTGGAATGTACAGCAGGGATTGTACAGTGTGGATTGTAGAGCAGGGATTGTACAGTCTGGAATGTAGAACAGGGATTCGACAGTGTGGATTGTAGAGCAGGGAATGTACAGTGTGGAATGTAGAGCAGTGATTGTACAGAGTAGAATGTACAGCAGGGATTGTACAATGTGGATTGTAGAGCAGGGATTGTACAGTGTGGAATGTAGAGCAGGGATTGTACAGTGTGGAATGTAGAACAGGGATTCGAACAGCGTGGATTGCAGAGCAGGGATTGTACAGTATAAACTGTAGAGCAGCGATTGTGCAGCGTGGACTGTAGAGCAGTGATTGTACAGCGTGGACTGTAGAGCAGGGATTGTACAGTGTGGATTGTAGAGCAGGGATTGTACAGTGTGGAATGTAGAGCAGGGATTGTACAGTGTGGAATGTAGAGCAGTGATTGTACAGTCTGGATTGTAGAACAGGGATTGTACAGTGTGCAATATAGAGCAGGGATTGTACAGTGCAGAATGTACAGCAGGGATTGTACAGTGTGGAATGTAGAACAGGGATTCTACAGTGTGGATTGTAGAACAGGGACTGTACAGCGTGGATTGTAGAGCAGGGATTGTACAGTGTGGAACCTACAGCAGGGATTGTACAGTCTGGAATGTAGGACAGGGATTGGACAGTGTGGATTGTAGAGCAGGGATTGTGCAGTGTGGATTGTAGAGCAGGGATTGTACAGTCTGGATTGTAGAGCAGAGATTGTACAGTGTGGAATGTAGAACAGGGATTGTACAGTGTGGATTGTGGAGCAGGGATTGTACAGTGTGGAATGTAGAGCTGGGATTGTACAGTATAGTCTGTAGAGCAGGGATTGTACAGTCTAGATTGTAGAGCAGGGATTGTACAGTGTGGATTGTGGAGCAGGGATTGTACAGTGTGGATTGTAGAGCAGGGATTGTACAGAGTAGAATGTACAGCAGGGGTTGTACAATGTGGATTGTAGAGCAGGGATTGTACAGTGTGGAATGTACAGCAGGGATTGTACAGTGTGGATTGTAGAGCAGGGATTGTACAGTCTGGAATGTAGAACAGGGATTCGACAGTGTGGATTGTAGAGCAGGGAATGTACAGTGTGGAATGTAGAGCAGTGATTGTACAGAGTAGAATGTACAGCAGGGATTGTACAATGTCGATTGTAGAGCAGGGATTGTACAGTGCGGAATGTAGAGCAGGGATTGTACAGTGTGGAATGTAGAACACGGATTCGAACAGCGTGGATTGCAGAGCAGGGATTGTACAGTATAAACTGTAGAGCAGCGATTGTGCAGCGTGGACTGTAGAGCAGTGATTGTACAGCGTGGACTGTAGAGCAGGGATTGTACAGTGTGGATTGTAGAGCAGGGATTGTACAGTGTGGAATGTAGAGCAGGGATTCTACAGTGTGGATTGTAGAACTGCGATTATACAGTGTGGATTGTAGAGCAGGGATTATACAGTGTGGATTGTAGAGCTGGGATTGTACAGCGTGGATTGTAGAGCAGTGATTATACAGTGTGGAATTTAGAGCACGGATTGTACAGTATGGAAAGTATAGCAGGGACTGTACAGTGTGGGATGTAGAACAGGGATTGTACACTGTGGAATGTAGAGCAGGAATTATACAGTGTGGATTGTAGAGCAGTGATTGTACAGTGTGGATTGTAGAGCAAGGATTGTACAGTGGGGATTGTACAGTGTGGATTGTAGAGCAGCAATTGTACAGTGTGGAATGTAGAGCAGGGATTGTACAGTGTGGATTGTAGTGCAGGGATTGTACAGTGTAGAATGTAAAGCAGGGATTGTACAGTGTGAATTATAGTGCAGGGATTCTACAGTGTGGAGTGTAGAGCTGTGATTGTACAGTGTGGATTGTAGAGCAGGGATTCTACAGTGTGGATAGTAGATCAGGGATTGTGCAATGTGGATTGTAGAGCAGAGATTGTACAGTGCGGAATGTACAGCAGGGATTGTACAGTGCGGATTGTAGAGCAGGGATTGTACAGTGCGGAATGTACAGCAGGGATTGTACAGTGTGGATTGTAGAGCAGGGATTGTACAGTGTGGAATGTAGAAGAGGGATTGTACAGTGTGGATTGTAGAGCAGGGATTGTACAGTGTGGAATGTAGAGCAGGGATTGTACAGTGTGGATTGTAGAGCAGGGATTGTACAGTGTGGATTATAGAGCAGGGATTGTACAGTGTGGAATGTACAGCAGGGATTGTACAGTGTGGATTGTAGAGCAGGGATTGTACAGTGTGGAGTGTAGAGCAGGGATTGTACAGTGTGGAATGTAGAACAGGGACTGTACAGCGTGGATTGTAGAGCAGGGATTGTACAGTGTGGAACCTACAGCAGGGATTGTACAGTCTGGAATGTAGGACAGGGATTGGACAGTGTGGATTGTAGAGCAGGGATTGTGCAGTGTGGATTGTAGAGCAGGGATTCTACAGTCTGGATTGTAGAGCAGAGATTCTACAGTGTGGAATGTAGAACAGGGATTGTACAGTGTGGATTGTGGAGCAGGGATTGTACAGTGTGGAATGTAGAGCTGGGATTGTACAGTATAGTCTGTAGAGCAGGGATTGTACAGTCTAGATTCTAGAGCAGGGATTGTACAGTGTGGATTGTAGAGCAGGGATTGTACAGTCTGGATTGTAGAGCAGGGATTGTACAGAGTAGAATGTACAGCAGGGGTTGTACAATGTGGATTGTAGAGCAGGGATTGTACAGTGTGGAATGTACAGCAGGGATTGTACAGTGTGGATTGTAGAGCAGGGATTGTACAGTCTGGAATGTAGAACAGGGATTCGACAGTGTGCAATATAGAGCAGGGATTGTACAGTGCAGAATGTACAGCAGGGATTGTACAGTGTGGAATGTAGAACAGGGATTCTACAGTCTGGATTGTAGAACAGGGACTGTACAGCGTGGATTGTAGAGCAGGGATTGTACAGTGTGGAAGCTACAGCAGGGATTGTACAGTCTGGAATGTAGGACAGGGATTGGACAGTGTGGATTGTGGAGCAGGGATTGTACAGTGTGGAATGTAGAGCTGGGATTGTACAGTATAGTCTGTAGAGCAGGGATTGTACAGTCTAGATTGTAGAGCAGGGATTGTACAGTGTGGATTGTAGAGCAGGGATTGTACAGTCTGGATTGTAGAGCAGGGATTGTACAGAGTGGAATGTAGAACAGGGATTGTACAGTGTGGATTGTGGAGCAGGGATTGTACAGTGTGGAATGTAGAGCTGGGATTGTACAGTATAGTCTGTAGAGCAGGGATTGTACAGTCTAGATTGTAGAGCAGGGATTGTACAGTGTGGATTGTAGAGCAGGGATTGTACAGTCTGGATTGTAGAGCAGGGATTGTACAGAGTAGAATGTACAGCAGGGGTTGTACAATGTGGATTGTAGAGCAGGGATTGTACAGTGTGGAATGTACAGCAGGGATTGTACAGTGTGGATTGTAGAGCAGGGATTGTACAGTCTGGAATGTAGAGCAGGGATTCGACAGTGTGGATTGTAGAGCAGGGAATGTACAGTGTGGAATGTAGAGCAGTGATTGTACAGAGTAGAATGTACAGCAGGGATTGTACAATGTGGATTGTAGAGCAGGGATTGTACAGTGTGGAATGTAGAGCAGGGATTGTACAGTGTGGAATGTAGAACAGGGATTCGAACAGCGTGGATTGCAGAGCAGGGATTGTACAGTATAAACTGTAGAGCAGCGATTGTGCAGCGTGGACTGTAGAGCAGTGATTGTACAGCGTGGACTGTAGAGCAGGGATTGTACAGTGTGGATTGTAGAGCAGGGATTGTACAGTGTGGAATGTAGAGCAGGGATTGTACAGTGTGGAATGTAGAGCAGTGATTGTACAGTCTGGATTGTAGAACAGGGATTGTACAGTGTGCAATATAGAGCAGGGATTGTACAGTGCAGAATGTACAGCAGGGATTGTACAGTGTGGAATGTAGAACAGGGATTCTACAGTGTGGATTGTAGAACAGGGACTGTACAGCGTGGATTGTAGAGCAGGGATTGTACAGTGGGGATTGTACAGTGTGGATTGTAGAGCAGCAATTGTACAGTGTGGACTGTAGAGCAGGGATTGTACAGTGTGGATTGTAGAGCAGGGATTGTACAGTGTGGAATGTAGAGCAGGGATTCTACAGTGTGGATTGTAGAACTGCGATTATACAGTGTGGATTGTAGAGCAGGGATTATACAGTGTGGATTGTAGAGCTGGGATTGTACAGCGTGGATTGTAGAGCAGTGATTATACAGTGTGGAATTTAGAGCACGGATTGTACAGTATGGAAAGTATAGCAGGGACTGTACAGTGTGGAATGTAGAACAGGGATTGTACACTGTGGAATGTAGAGCAGGAATTATACAGTGTGGATTGTAGAGCAGTGATTGTACAGTGTGGATTGTAGAGCAAGGATTGTACAGTGGGGATTGTACAGTGTGGATTGTAGAGCAGCAATTGTACAGTGTGGAATGTAGAGCAGGGATTGTACAGTGTCGATTGTAGTGCAGGGATTGTACAGTCTAGAATGTAAAGCAGGGATTGTACAGTGTGAATTATAGTGCAGGGATTCTACAGTGTGGAGTGTAGAGCTGTGATTGTACAGTGTGGATTGTAGAGCAGGGATTCTACAGTATGGATAGTAGATCAGGGATTGTGCAATGTGGATTGTAGAGCAGAGATTGTACAGTGCGGAATGTACAGCAGGGATTGTACAGTGTGGATTGTAGAGCAGGGATTGTACAGTGTGGAATGTAGAAGAGGGATTGTACAGTGTGGAGTGTAGAGCAGGGATTGTACAGTGTGGAATGTAGAGCAGTGATTATACTGTGTGGATTATAGAGCAGAGATTCTACAGTCTGGATTGTAGAGCAGGGATTGTACAGTGCAGAATGTACTGCAGGGATTGTACAGTGTGGAATGTAGAACAGGGATTCTACAGTGTGGATTGTAGAGCAGGGATTGTACAGTGTGGATTGTGGAGCAGGGATTGTACAGTGCGGAATGTACAGCAGGGATTGTACAGGGTGGATTGTAGAGCAGGGATTGTACAGTGTGGAATGTAGAGCAGGGATTGTACAGTGTGGAATGTAGAGCAGTGATTGTACAGTCTGGATTGTAGAACAGGGATTGTACAGTGCAGAATGTACAGCAGGGATTGTACAGTGTGGAATGTAGAACAGGGATTCTACAGTGTGGATTGTAGAACAGGGACTGTACAGCGTGGATTGTAGAGCAGGGATTGTACAGTGTGGAACCTACAGCAGGGATTGTACAGTCTGGAATGTAGGACAGGGATTGGACAGTGTGGATTGTAGAGCAGGGATTGTGCAGTGTGGATTGTAGAGCAGGGATTCTACAGTCTGGATTGTAGAGCAGAGATTCCACAGTGTGGAATGTAGAACAGGGATTGTACAGTGTGGATTGTGGAGCAGGGATTGTACAGTGTGGAATGTAGAGCTGGGATTGTACAGTATAGTCTGTAGAGCAGGGATTGTACAGTCTAGATTGTAGAGCAGGGATTGTACAGTGTGGATTGTAGAGCAGGGATTGTACAGTCTGGATTGTAGAGCAGGGATTGTACAGAGTAGAATGTACAGCAGGGGTTGTACAATGTGGATTGTAGAGCAGGGATTGTACAGTGTGGAATGTACAGCAGGGATTGTACAGTGTGGATTGTAGAGCAGGGATTGTACAGTCTGGAATGTAGAACAGGGATTCGACAGTGTGGATTGTAGAGCAGGGAATGTACAGTGTGGAATGTAGAGCAGTGATTGTACAGAGTAGAATGTACAGCAGGGATTGTACAATGTGGATTGTAGAGCAGGGATTGTACAGTGTGGAATGTAGAGCAGGGATTGTACAGTGTGGAATGTAGAACAGGGATTCGAACAGCGTGGATTGCAGAGCAGGGATTGTACAGTATAAACTGTAGAGCAGCGATTGTGCAGCGTGGACTGTAGAGCAGTGATTGTACAGCGTGGACTGTAGAGCAGGGATTGTACAGTGTGGAATGTAGAGCAGGGATTGTACAGTGTGGAATGTAGAGCAGTGATTGTACAGTCTGGATTGTAGAACAGGGATTGTACAGTGTGCAATATAGAGCAGGGATTGTACAGTGCAGAATGAACAGCAGGGATTGTACAGTGTGGAATGTAGAACAGGGATTCTACAGTGTGGATTGTAGAACAGGGACTGTACAGCGTGGATTGTAGAGCAGGGATTGTACAGTGTGGAACCTACAGCAGGGATTGTACAGTCTGGAATGTAGGACAGGGATTGGACAGTGTGGATTGTAGAGCAGGGATTGTGCAGTGTGGATTGTAGAGCAGGGATTGTACAGTCTGGATTGTAGAGCAGAGATTGTACAGTGTGGAATGTAGAACAGGGATTGTACAGTGTGGATTCTGGAGCAGGGATTGTACAGTGCGGAATGTACAGCAGGGATTGTACAGTGTGGATTGTAGAGCAGGGATTGTACAGTGTGGAATGTAGAAGAGGGATTGTACAGTGTGGATTGTAGAGCAGGGATTGTACAGTGTGGAATGTAGAGCAGGGATTGTACAGTGTGGATTGTAGAGCAGGGATTGTACAGTGTGGATTATAGAGCAGGGATTGTACAGTGTGGAATGTACAGCAGGGATTGTACAGTGTGGATTGTAGAGCAGGGATTGTACAGTGTGGAGTGTAGAGCAGGGATTGTACAGTGTGGAATGTAGAGCAGTGATTATGCTGTGTGGATTATAGAGCAGAGATTCTACAGTCTGGATTGTAGAGCAGGGATTGTACAGTGCAGAATGTACAGCAGGGATTGTACAGTGTGGAATGTAGAACAGGGATTCTACAGTGTGGATTGTGGAGCAGGGATTGTACAGTGTGGATTGTGGAGCAGGGATTGTACAGTGCGGAATGTACAGCAGGGATTGTACAGGGTGGATTGCAGAGCAGGGATTGTACAGTGTGGAATGTAGAGCAGGGATTGTACAGTGTGGAATGTAGAGCAGTGATTGTACAGTCTGGATTGTAGAACAGGGATTGTACAGTGTGCAATATAGAGCAGGGATTGTACAGTGCAGAATGTACAGCAGGGATTGTACAGTGTGGAATGTAGAACAGGGATTCTACAGTGTGGATTGTAGAACAGGGACTGTACAGCGTGGATTGTAGAGCAGGGATTGTACAGTGTGGAAGCTACAGCAGGGATTGTACAGTCTGGAATGTAGGACAGGGATTGGACAGTGTGGATTGTAGAGCAGGGATTGTGCAGTGTGGATTGTAGAGCAGGGATTGTACAGTCTGGATTGTAGAACAGGGACTGTACAGCGTGGATTGTAGAGCAGGGATTGTACAGTCTGGAAGCTACAGCAGGGATTGTACAGTCTGGAATGTAGGACAGGGATTGGACAGTGTGGATTGTGGAGCAGGGATTGTACAGTGTGGAATGTAGAGCTGGGATTGTACAGTATAGTCTGTAGAGCAGGGATTGTACAGTCTAGATTGTAGAGCAGGGATTGTACAGTGTGGATTGTAGAGCAGGGATTGTACAGTCTGGATTGTAGAGCAGGGATTGTACAGAGTGGAATGTAGAACAGGGATTGTACAGTGTGGATTGTGGAGCAGGGATTGTACAGTGTGGAATGTAGAGCTGGGATTGTACAGTATAGTCTGTAGAGCAGGGATTGTACAGTCTAGATTGTAGAGCAGGGATTGTACAGTGTGGATTGTAGAGCAGGGATTGTACAGTCTGGATTGTAGAGCAGGGATTGTACAGAGTAGAATGTACAGCAGGGGTTGTACAATGTGGATTGTAGAGCAGGGATTGTACAGTGTGGAATGTACAGCAGGGATTGTACAGTGTGGATTGTAGAGCAGGGATTGTACAGTCTGGAATGTAGAGCAGGGATTCGACAGTGTGGATTGTAGAGCAGGGAATGTACAGTGTGGAATGTAGAGCAGTGATTGTACAGAGTAGAATGTACAGCAGGGATTGTACAATGTGGATTGTAGAGCAGGGATTGTACAGTGTGGAATGTAGAGCAGGGATTGTACAGTGTGGAATGTAGAACAGGGATTCGAACAGCGTGGATTGCAGAGCAGGGATTGTACAGTATAAACTGTAGAGCAGCGATTGTGCAGCGTGGACTGTAGAGCAGTGATTGTACAGCGTGGACTGTAGAGCAGGGATTGTACAGTCTGGATTGTAGAGCAGGGATTGTACAGTGTGGAATGTAGAGCAGGGATTGTACAGTGTGGAATGTAGAGCAGTGATTGTACAGTCTGGATTGTAGAACAGGGATTGTACAGTGTGCAATATAGAGCAGGGATTGTACAGTACAGAATGTACAGCAGGGATTGTACAGTGTGGAATGTAGAACAGGGATTCTACAGTGTGGATTGTAGAACAGGGACTGTACAGCGTGGATTGTAGAGCAGGGATTGTACAGTGGGGATTGTACAGTGTGGATTGTAGAGCAGCAATTGTACAGTGTGGACTGTAGAGCAGGGATTGTACAGTCTGGATTGTAGAGCAGGGATTGTACAGAGTAGAATGTACAGCAGGGGTTGTACAATGTGGATTGTAGAGCAGGGATTGTACAGTGTGGAATGTACAGCAGGGATTGTACAGTGTGGATTGTAGAGCAGGGATTGTACAGTCTGGAATGTAGAGCAGGGATTCGACAGTGTGGATTGTAGAGCAGGGAATGTACAGTGTGGAATGTAGAGCAGTGATTGTACAGAGTAGAATGTACAGCAGGGATTGTACAATGTGGATTGTAGAGCAGGGATTGTACAGTGTGGAATGTAGAGCAGGGATTGTACAGTGTGGAATGTAGAACAGGGATTCGAACAGCGTGGATTGCAGAGCAGGGATTGTACAGTATAAACTGTAGAGCAGCGATTGTGCAGCGTGGACTGTAGAGCAGTGATTGTACAGCGTGGACTGTAGAGCAGGGATTGTACAGTGTGGATTGTAGAGCAGGGATTGTACAGTGTGGAATGTAGAGCAGGGATTGTACAGTGTGGAATGTAGAGCAGTGATTGTACAGTCTGGATTGTAGAACAGGGATTGTACAGTGTGCAATATAGAGCAGGGATTGTACAGTGCAGAATGTACAGCAGGGATTGTACAGTGTGGAATGTAGAACAGGGATTCTACAGTGTGGATTGTAGAACAGGGACTGTACAGCGTGGATTGTAGAGCAGGGATTGTACAGTGGGGATTGTACAGTGTGGATTGTAGAGCAGCAATTGTACAGTGTGGACTGTAGAGCAGGGATTGTACAGTGTGGATTGTAGAGCAGGGATTGTACAGTGTGGAATGTAGAGTAGGGATTCTACAGTGTGGATTGTAGAACTGCGATTATACAGTGTGGATTGTAGAGCAGGGATTATACAGTGTGGATTGTAGAGCTGGGATTGTACAGCGTGGATTGTAGAGCAGTGATTATACAGTGTGGAATTTAGAGCACGGATTGTACAGTATGGAAAGTATAGCAGGGACTGTACAGTGTGGAATGTAGAACAGGGATTGTACACTGTGGAATGTAGAGCAGGAATTATACAGTGTGGATTGTAGAGCAGTGATTGTACAGTGTGGATTGTAGAGCAAGGATTGTACAGTGGGGATTGTACAGTGTGGATTGTAGAGCAGCAATTGTACAGTGTGGAATGTAGAGCAGGGATTGTACAGTGTCGATTGTAGTGCAGGGATTGTACAGTCTAGAATGTAAAGCAGGGATTGTACAGTGTGAATTATAGTGCAGGGATTCTACAGTGTGGAGTGTAGAGCTGTGATTGTACAGTGTGGATTGTAGAGCAGGGATTCTACAGTGTGGATAGTAGATCAGGGATTGTGCAATGTGGATTGTAGAGCAGAGATTGTACAGTGCGGAATGTACAGCAGGGATTGTACAGTGTGGATTGTAGAGCAGGGATTGTACAGTGTGGAATGTAGAAGAGGGATTGTACAGTGTGGATTGTAGAGCAGGGATTGTACAGTGTGGAATGTAGAGCAGGGATTGTACAGTGTGGATTGTAGAGCAGGGATTGTACAGTGTGGATTATAGAGCAGGGATTGTACAGTGTGGAATGTACAGCAGGGATTGTACAGTGTGGATTGTAGAGCAGGGATTGTACAGTGTGGAGTGTAGAGCAGGGATTGTACAGTGTGGAATGTAGAGCAGTGATTATACTGTGTGGATTATAGAGCAGAGATTCTACAGTCTGGATTGTAGAGCAGGGATTGTACAGTGCAGAATGTACAGCAGGGATTGTACAGTGTGGAATGTAGAACAGGGATTCTACAGTGTGGATTGTAGAGCAGGGATTGTACAGTGTGGATTGTGGAGCAGGGATTGTACAGTGCGGAATGTACAGCAGGGATTGTACAGGGTGGATTGTAGAGCAGGGATTGTACAGTGTGGAATGTAGAGCAGGGATTGTACAGTGTGGAATGTAGAGCAGTGATTGTACAGTCTGGATTGTAGAACAGGGATTGTACAGTGCAGAATGTACAGCAGGGATTGTACAGTGTGGAATGTAGAACAGGGATTCTACAGTGTGGATTGTAGAACAGGGACTGTACAGCGTGGATTGTAGAGCAGGGATTGTACAGTGTGGAACCTACAGCAGGGATTGTACAGTCTGGAATGTAGGACAGGGATTGGACAGTGTGGATTGTAGAGCAGGGATTGTGCAGTGTGGATTGTAGAGCAGGGATTCTACAGTCTGGATTGTAGAGCAGAGATTCCACAGTGTGGAATGTAGAACAGGGATTGTACAGTGTGGATTGTGGAGCAGGGATTGTACAGTGTGGAATGTAGAGCTGGGATTGTACAGTATAGTCTGTAGAGCAGGGATTGTACAGTCTAGATTGCAGAGCAGGGATTGTACAGTGTGGATTGTAGAGCAGGGATTGTACAGTCTGGATTGTAGAGCAGGGATTGTACAGAGTAGAATGTACAGCAGGGGTTGTACAATGTGGATTGTAGAGCAGGGATTGTACAGTGTGGAATGTACAGCAGGGATTGTACAGTGTGGATTGTAGAGCAGGGATTGTACAGTCTGGAATGTAGAACAGGGATTCGACAGTGTGGATTGTAGAGCAGGGAATGTACAGTGTGGAATGTAGAGCAGTGATTGTACAGAGTAGAATGTACAGCAGGGATTGTACAATGTGGATTGTAGAGCAGGGATTGTACAGTGTGGAATGTAGAGCAGGGATTGTACAGTGTGGAATGTAGAACAGGGATTCGAACAGCGTGGATTGCAGAGCAGGGATTGTACAGTATAAACTGTAGAGCAGCGATTGTGCAGCGTGGACTGTAGAGCAGTGATTGTACAGCGTGGACTGTAGAGCAGGGATTGTACAGTGTGGATTGTAGAGCAGGGATTGTACAGTGTGGAATGTAGAGCAGGGATTGTACAGTGTGGAATGTAGAGCAGTGATTGTACAGTCTGGATTGTAGAACAGGGATTGTACAGTGTGCAATATAGAGCAGGGATTGTACAGTGCAGAATGTACAGCAGGGATTGTACAGTGTGGAATGTAGAACAGGGATTCTACAGTGTGGATTGTAGAACAGGGACTTTACAGCGTGGATTGTAGAGCAGGGATTGTACAGTGTGGAACCTACAGCAGGGATTGTACAGTCTGGAATGTAGGACAGGGATTGGACAGTGTGGATTGTAGAGCAGGGATTGTGCAGTGTGGATTGTAGAGCAGGGATTGTACAGTCTGGATTGTAGAGCAGAGATTGTACAGTGTGGAATGTAGAACAGGGATTGTACAGTGTGGATTCTGGAGCAGGGATTGTACAGTGCGGAATGTACAGCAGGGATTGTACAGTGTGGATTGTAGAGCAGGGATTGTACAGTGTGGAATGTAGAAGAGGGATTGTACAGTGTGGATTGTAGAGCAGGGATTGTACAGTGTGGAATGTAGAGCAGGGATTGTACAGTGTGGATTGTAGAGCAGGGATTGTACAGTGTGGATTATAGAGCAGGGATTGTACAGTGTGGAATGTACTGCAGGGATTGTACAGTGTGGATTGTAGAGCAGGGATTGTACAGTGTGGAGTGTAGAGCAGGGATTGTACAGTGTGGAATGTAGAGCAGTGATTATGCTGTGTGGATTATAGAGCAGAGATTCTACAGTCTGGATTGTAGAGCAGGGGTTGTACAGTGCAGAATGTACAGCAGGGATTGTACAGTGTGGAATGTAGAACAGGGATTCTACAGTGTGGATTGTGGAGCAGGGATTGTACAGTGTGGATTGTGGAGCAGGGATTGTACAGTGCGGAATGTACAGCAGGGATTGTACAGGGTGGATTGCAGAGCAGGGATTGTACAGTGTGGAATGTAGAGCAGGGATTGTACAGTGTGGAATGTAGAGCAGTGATTGTACAGTCTGGATTGTAGAACAGGGATTGTACAGTGTGCAATATAGAGCAGGGATTGTACAGTGCAGAATGTACAGCAGGGATTGTACAGTGTGGAATGTAGAACAGGGATTCTACAGTGTGGATTGTAGAACAGGGACTGTACAGCGTGGATTGTAGAGCAGGGATTGTACAGTGTGGAAGCTACAGCAGGGATTGTACAGTCTGGAATGTAGGACAGGGATTGGACAGTGTGGATTGTAGAGCAGGGATTGTGCAGTGTGGATTGTAGAGCAGGGATTGTACAGTCTGGATTGTAGAACAGGGACTGTACAGCGTGGATTGTAGAGCAGGGATTGTACAGTGTGGAAGCTACAGCAGGGATTGTACAGTCTGGAATGTAGGACAGGGATTGGACAGTGTGGATTGTGGAGCAGGGATTGTACAGTGTGGAATGTAGAACAGGGATTGTACACTGTGGAATGTAGAGCAGGAATTATACAGTGTGGATTGTAGAGCAGTGATTGTACAGTGTGGATTGTAGAGCAAGGATTGTACAGTGGGGATTGTACAGTGTGGATTGTAGAGCAGCAATTGTACAGTGTGGAATGTAGAGCAGGGATTGTACAGTGTCGATTGTAGTGCAGGGATTGTACAGTCTAGAATGTAAAGCAGGGATTGTACAGTGTGAATTATAGTGCAGGGATTCTACAGTGTGGAGTGTAGAGCTGTGATTGTACAGTGTGGATTGTAGAGCAGGGATTCTACAGTGTGGATAGTAGATCAGGGATTGTGCAATGTGGATTGTAGAGCAGAGATTGTACAGTGCGGAATGTACAGCAGGGATTGTACAGTGTGGATTGTAGAGCAGGGATTGTACAGTGTGGAATGTAGAAGAGGGATTGTACAGTGTGGATTGTAGAGCAGGGATTGTACAGTGTGGAATGTAGAGCAGGGATTGTACAGTGTGGATTGTAGAGCAGGGATTGTACAGTGTGGATTGTAGAGCAGGGATTGTACAGTGTGGAATGTACAGCAGGGATTGTACAATGTGGATTGTAGAGCAGGGATTGTACAGTGTGGAATGTACAGCAGGGATTGTACAGTGTGGATTGTAGAGCAGGGATTGTACAGTCTGGAATGTAGAGCAGGGATTCGACAGTGTGGATTGTAGAGCAGGGAATGTACAGTGTGGAATGTAGAGCAGTGATTGTACAGAGTAGAATGTACAGCAGGGATTGTACAATGTGGATTGTAGAGCAGGGATTGTACAGTGTGGAATGTAGAGCAGGGATTGTACAGTGTGGAATGTAGAACAGGGATTCGAACAGCGTGGATTGCAGAGCAGGGATTGTACAGTATAAACTGTAGAGCAGCGATTGTGCAGCGTGGACTGTAGAGCAGTGATTGTACAGCGTGGACTGTAGAGCAGGGATTGTACAGTGTGGATTGTAGAGCAGGGATTGTACAGTGTGGAATGTAGAGCAGGGATTGTACAGTGTGGAATGTAGAGCAGTGATTGTACAGTCTGGATTGTAGAACAGGGATTGTACAGTGTGCAATATAGAGCAGGGATTGTACAGTGCAGAATGTACAGCAGGGATTGTACAGTGTGGAATGTAGAACAGGGATTCTACAGTGTGGATTGTAGAACAGGGACTGTACAGCGTGGATTGTAGAGCAGGGATTGTACAGTGGGGATTGTACAGTGTGGATTGTAGAGCAGCAATTGTACAGTGTGGACTGTAGAGCAGGGATTGTACAGTGTGGATTGTAGAGCAGGGATTGTACAGTGTGGAATGTAGAGCAGGGATTCTACAGTGTGGATTGTAGAACTGCGATTATACAGTGTGGATTGTAGAGCAGGGATTATACAGTGTGGATTGTAGAGCTGGGATTGTACAGCGTGGATTGTAGAGCAGTGATTATACAGTGTGGAATTTAGAGCACGGATTGTACAGTATGGAAAGTATAGCAGGGACTGTACAGTGTGGAATGTAGAACAGGGATTGTACACTGTGGAATGTAGAGCAGGAATTATACAGTGTGGATTGTAGAGCAGTGATTGTACAGTGTGGATTGTAGAGCAAGGATTGTACAGTGGGGATTGTACAGTGTGGATTGTAGAGCAGCAATTGTACAGTGTGGAATGTAGAGCAGGGATTGTACAGTGTCGATTGTAGTGCAGGGATTGTACAGTCTAGAATGTAAAGCAGGGATTGTACAGTGTGAATTATAGTGCAGGGATTCTACAGTGTGGAGTGTAGAGCTGTGATTGTACAGTGTGGATTGTAGAGCAGGGATTCTACAGTGTGGATAGTAGATCAGGGATTGTGCAATGTGGATTGTAGAGCAGAGATTGTACAGTGCGGAATGTACAGCAGGGATTGTACAGTGTGGATTGTAGAGCAGGGATTGTACAGTGTGGAATGTAGAAGAGGGATTGTACAGTGTGGATTGTAGAGCAGGGATTGTACAGTGTGGAATGTAGAGCAGGGATTGTACAGTGTGGATTGTAGAGCAGGGATTGTACAGTGTGGATTATAGAGCAGGGATTGTACAGTGTGGAATGTACAGCAGGGATTGTACAGTGTGGATTGTAGAGCAGGGATTGTACAGTGTGGAGTGTAGAGCAGGGATTGTACAGTGTGGAATGTAGAGCAGTGATTATACTGTGTGGATTATAGAGCAGAGATTCTACAGTCTGGATTGTAGAGCAGGGATTGTACAGTGCAGAATGTACAGCAGGGATTGTACAGTGTGGAATGTAGAACAGGGATTCTACAGTGTGGATTGTAGAGCAGGGATTGTACAGTGTGGATTGTGGAGCAGGGATTGTACAGTGCGGAATGTACAGCAGGGATTGTACAGGGTGGATTGTAGAGCAGGGATTGTACAGTGTGGAATGTAGAGCAGGGATTGTACAGTGTGGAATGTAGAGCAGTGATTGTACAGTCTGGATTGTAGAACAGGGATTGTACAGTGCAGAATGTACAGCAGGGATTGTACAGTGTGGAATGTAGAACAGGGATTCTACAGTGTGGATTGTAGAACAGGGACTGTACAGCGTGGATTGTAGAGCAGGGATTGTACAGTGTGGAACCTACAGCAGGGATTGTACAGTCTGGAATGTAGGACAGGGATTGGACAGTGTGGATTGTAGAGCAGGGATTGTGCAGTGTGGATTGTAGAGCAGGGATTCTACAGTCTGGATTGTAGAGCAGAGATTCCACAGTGTGGAATGTAGAACAGGGATTGTACAGTGTGGATTGTGGAGCAGGGATTGTACAGTGTGGAATGTAGAGCTGGGATTGTACAGTATAGTCTGTAGAGCAGGGATTGTACAGTCTAGATTGCAGAGCAGGGATTGTACAGTGTGGATTGTAGAGCAGGGATTGTACAGTCTGGATTGTAGAGCAGGGATTGTACAGAGTAGAATGTACAGCAGGGGTTGTACAATGTGGATTGTAGAGCAGGGATTGTACAGTGTGGAATGTACAGCAGGGATTGTACAGTGTGGATTGTAGAGCAGGGATTGTACAGTCTGGAATGTAGAACAGGGATTCGACAGTGTGGATTGTAGAGCAGGGAATGTACAGTGTGGAATGTAGAGCAGTGATTGTACAGAGTAGAATGTACAGCAGGGATTGTACAATGTGGATTGTAGAGCAGGGATTGTACAGTGTGGAATGTAGAGCAGGGATTGTACAGTGTGGAATGTAGAACAGGGATTCGAACAGCGTGGATTGCAGAGCAGGGATTGTACAGTATAAACTGTAGAGCAGCGATTGTGCAGCGTGGACTGTAGAGCAGTGATTGTACAGCGTGGACTGTAGAGCAGGGATTGTACAGTGTGGATTGTAGAGCAGGGATTGTACAGTGTGGAATGTAGAGCAGGGATTGTACAGTGTGGAATGTAGAGCAGTGATTGTACAGTCTGGATTGTAGAACAGGGATTGTACAGTGTGCAATATAGAGCAGGGATTGTACAGTGCAGAATGTACAGCAGGGATTGTACAGTGTGGAATGTAGAACAGGGATTCTACAGTGTGGATTGTAGAACAGGGACTGTACAGCGTGGATTGTAGAGCAGGGATTGTACAGTGTGGAACCTACAGCAGGGATTGTACAGTCTGGAATGTAGGACAGGGATTGGACAGTGTGGATTGTAGAGCAGGGATTGTGCAGTGTGGATTGTAGAGCAGGGATTGTACAGTCTGGATTGTAGAGCAGAGATTGTACAGTGTGGAATGTAGAACAGGGATTGTACAGTGTGGATTCTGGAGCAGGGATTGTACAGTGCGGAATGTACAGCAGGGATTGTACAGTGTGGATTGTAGAGCAGGGATTGTACAGTGTGGAATGTAGAAGAGGGATTGTACAGTGTGGATTGTAGAGCAGGGATTGTACAGTGTGGAATGTAGAGCAGGGATTGTACAGTGTGGATTGTAGAGCAGGGATTGTACAGTGTGGATTATAGAGCAGGGATTGTACAGTGTGGAATGTACTGCAGGGATTGTACAGTGTGGATTGTAGAGCAGGGATTGTACAGTGTGGAGTGTAGAGCAGGGATTGTACAGTGTGGAATGTAGAGCAGTGATTATGCTGTGTGGATTATAGAGCAGAGATTCTACAGTCTGGATTGTAGAGCAGGGGTTGTACAGTGCAGAATGTACAGCAGGGATTGTACAGTGTGGAATGTAGAACAGGGATTCTACAGTGTGGATTGTGGAGCAGGGATTGTACAGTGTGGATTGTGGAGCAGGGATTGTACAGTGCGGAATGTACAGCAGGGATTGTACAGGGTGGATTGCAGAGCAGGGATTGTACAGTGTGGAATGTAGAGCAGGGATTGTACAGTGTGGAATGTAGAGCAGTGATTGTACAGTCTGGATTGTAGAACAGGGATTGTACAGTGTGCAATATAGAGCAGGGATTGTACAGTGCAGAATGTACAGCAGGGATTGTACAGTGTGGAATGTAGAACAGGGATTCTACAGTGTGGATTGTAGAACAGGGACTGTACAGCGTGGATTGTAGAGCAGGGATTGTACAGTGTGGAAGCTACAGCAGGGATTGTACAGTCTGGAATGTAGGACAGGGATTGGACAGTGTGGATTGTAGAGCAGGGATTGTGCAGTGTGGATTGTAGAGCAGGGATTGTACAGTCTGGATTGTAGAACAGGGACTGTACAGCGTGGATTGTAGAGCAGGGATTGTACAGTGTGGAAGCTACAGCAGGGATTGTACAGTCTGGAATGTAGGACAGGGATTGGACAGTGTGGATTGTGGAGCAGGGATTGTACAGTGTGGAATGTAGAGCTGGGATTGTACAGTATAGTCTGTAGAGCAGGGATTGTACAGTCTAGATTGTAGAGCAGGGATTGTACAGTGTGGATTGTAGAGCAGGGATTGTACAGTCTGGATTGTAGAGCAGGGATTGTACAGAGTGGAATGTAGAACAGGGATTGTACAGTGTGGATTGTGGAGCAGGGATTGTACAGTGTGGAATGTAGAGCTGGGATTGTACAGTATAGTCTGTAGAGCAGGGATTGTACAGTCTAGATTGTAGAGCAGGGATTGTACAGTGTGGATTGTAGAGCAGGGATTGTACAGTCTGGATTGTAGAGCAGGGATTGTACAGAGTAGAATGTACAGCAGGGGTTGTACAATGTGGATTGTTGAGCAGGGATTGTACAGTGTGGAATGTACAGCAGGGATTGTACAGTGTGGATTGTAGAGCAGGGATTGTACAGTCTGGAATGTAGAGCAGGGATTCGACAGTGTGGATTGTAGAGCAGGGAATGTACAGTGTGGAATGTAGAGCAGTGATTGTACAGAGTAGAATGTACAGCAGGGATTGTACAATGTGGATTGTAGAGCAGGGATTGTACAGTGTGGAATGTAGAGCAGGGATTGTACAGTGTGGAATGTAGAACAGGGATTCGAACAGCGTGGATTGCAGAGCAGGGATTGTACAGTATAAACTGTAGAGCAGCGATTGTGCAGCGTGGACTGTAGAGCAGTGATTGTACAGCGTGGACTGTAGAGCAGGGATTGTACAGTGTGGATTGTAGAGCAGGGATTGTACAGTGTGGAATGTAGAGCAGGGATTGTACAGTGTGGAATGTAGAGCAGTGATTGTACAGTCTGGATTGTAGAACAGGGATTGTACAGTGTGCAATATAGAGCAGGGATTGTACAGTGCAGAATGTACAGCAGGGATTGTACAGTGTGGAATGTAGAACAGGGATTCTACAGTGTGGATTGTAGAACAGGGACTGTACAGCGTGGATTGTAGAGCAGGGATTGTACAGTGGGGATTGTACAGTGTGGATTGTAGAGCAGCAATTGTACAGTGTGGACTGTAGAGCAGGGATTGTACAGTGTGGATTGTAGAGCAGGGATTGTACAGTGTGGAATGTAGAGCAGGGATTCTACAGTGTGGATTGTAGAACTGCGATTATACAGTGTGGATTGTAGAGCAGGGATTATACAGTGTGGATTGTAGAGCTGGGATTGTACAGCGTGGATTGTAGAGCAGTGATTATACAGTGTGGAATTTAGAGCACGGATTGTACAGTATGGAAAGTATAGCAGGGACTGTACAGTGTGGAATGTAGAACAGGGATTGTACACTGTGGAATGTAGAGCAGGAATTATACAGTGTGGATTGTAGAGCAGTGATTGTACAGTGTGGATTGTAGAGCAAGGATTGTACAGTGGGGATTGTACAGTGTGGATTGTAGAGCAGCAATTGTACAGTGTGGAATGTAGAGCAGGGATTGTACAGTGTCGATTGTAGTGCAGGGATTGTACAGTCTAGAATGTAAAGCAGGGATTGTACAGTGTGAATTATAGTGCAGGGATTCTACAGTGTGGAGTGTAGAGCTGTGATTGTACAGTGTGGATTGTAGAGCAGGGATTCTACAGTGTGGATAGTAGATCAGGGATTGTGCAATGTGGATTGTAGAGCAGAGATTGTACAGTGCGGAATGTACAGCAGGGATTGTACAGTGTGGATTGTAGAGCAGGGATTGTACAGTGTGGAATGTAGAGCAGGGATTGTACAGTGTGGATTGTAGAGCAGGGATTGTACAGTGTGGATTATAGAGCAGGGATTGTACAGTGTGGAATGTACAGCAGGGATTGTACAGTGTGGATTGTAGAGCAGGGATTGTACAGTGTGGAGTGTAGAGCAGGGATTGTACAGTGTGGAATGTAGAGCAGTGATTATACTGTGTGGATTATAGAGCAGAGATTCTACAGTCTGGATTGTAGAGCAGGGATTGTACAGTGCAGAATGTACAGCAGGGATTGTACAGTGTGGAATGTAGAACAGGGATTCTACAGTGTGGATTGTAGAGCAGGGATTGTACACTGTGGATTGTGGAGCAGGGATTGTACAGTGCGGAATGTACAGCAGGGATTGTACAGGGTGGATTGTAGAGCAGGGATTGTACAGTGTGGAATGTAGAGCAGGGATTGTACAGTGTGGAATGTAGAGCAGTGATTGTACAGTCTGGATTGTAGAACAGGGATTGTACAGTGCAGAATGTACAGCAGGGATTGTACAGTGTGGAATGTAGAACAGGGATTCTACAGTGTGGATTGTAGAACAGGGACTGTACAGCGTGGATTGTAGAGCAGGGATTGTACAGTGTGGAACCTACAGCAGGGATTGTACAGTCTGGAATGTAGGACAGGGATTGGACAGTGTGGATTGTAGAGCAGGGATTGTGCAGTGTGGATTGTAGAGCAGGGATTCTACAGTCTGGATTGTAGAGCAGAGATTCCACAGTGTGGAATGTAGAACAGGGATTGTACAGTGTGGATTGTGGAGCAGGGATTGTACAGTGTGGAATGTAGAGCTGGGATTGTACAGTATAGTCTGTAGAGCAGGGATTGTACAGTCTAGATTGTAGAGCAGGGATTGTACAGTGTGGATTGTAGAGCAGGGATTGTACAGTCTGGATTGTAGAGCAGGGATTGTACAGAGTAGAATGTACAGCAGGGGATGTACAATGTGGATTGTAGAGCAGGGATTGTACAGTGTGGAATGTACAGCAGGGATTGTACAGTGTGGATTGTAGAGCAGGGATTGTACAGTCTGGAATGTAGAACAGGGATTCGACAGTGTGGATTGTAGAGCAGGGAATGTACAGTGTGGAATGTAGAGCAGTGATTGTACAGAGTAGAATGTACAGCAGGGATTGTACAATGTGGATTGTAGAGCAGGGATTGTACAGTGTGGAATGTAGAGCAGGGATTGTACAGTGTGGAATGTAGAACAGGGATTCGAACAGCGTGGATTGCAGAGCAGGGATTGTACAGTATAAACTGTAGAGCAGCGATTGTGCAGCGTGGACTGTAGAGCAGTGATTGTACAGCGTGGACTGTAGAGCAGGGATTGTACAGTGTGGATTGTAGAGCAGGGATTGTACAGTGTGGAATGTAGAGCAGGGATTGTACAGTGTGGAATGTAGAGCAGTGATTGTACAGTCTGGATTGTAGAACAGGGATTGTACAGTGTGCAATATAGAGCAGGGATTGTACAGTGCAGAATGTACAGCAGGGATTGTACAGTGTGGAATGTAGAACAGGGATTCTACAGTGTGGATTGTAGAACAGGGACTGTACAGCGTGGATTGTAGAGCAGGGATTGTACAGTGTGGAACCTACAGCAGGGATTGTACAGTCTGGAATGTAGGACAGGGATTGGACAGTGTGGATTGTAGAGCAGGGATTGTGCAGTGTGGATTGTAGAGCAGGGATTGTACAGTCTGGATTGTAGAGCAGAGATTGTACAGTGTGGAATGTAGAACAGGGATTGTACAGTGTGGATTCTGGAGCAGGGATTGTACAGTGCGGAATGTACAGCAGGGATTGTACAGTGTGGATTGTAGAGCAGGGATTGTACAGTGTGGAATGTAGAAGAGGGATTGTACAGTGTGGATTGTAGAGCAGGGATTGTACAGTGTGGAATGTAGAGCAGGGATTGTACAGTGTGGATTGTAGAGCAGGGATTGTACAGTGTGGATTATAGAGCAGGGATTGTACAGTGTGGAATGTACAGCAGGGATTGTACAGTGTGGATTGTAGAGCAGGGATTGTACAGTGTGGAGTGTAGAGCAGGGATTGTACAGTGTGGAATGTAGAGCAGTGATTATGCTGTGTGGATTATAGAGCAGAGATTCTACAGTCTGGATTGTAGAGCAGGGATTGTACAGTGCAGAATGTACAGCAGGGATTGTACAGTGTGGAATGTAGAACAGGGATTCTACAGTGTGGATTGTGGAGCAGGGATTGTACAGTGTGGATTGTGGAGCAGGGATTGTACAGTGCGGAATGTACAGCAGGGATTGTACAGGGTGGATTGCAGAGCAGGGATTGTACAGTGTGGAATGTAGAGCAGGGATTGTACAGTGTGGAATGTAGAGCAGTGATTGTGCAGTCTGGATTGTAGAACAGGGATTGTACAGTGTGCAATATAGAGCAGGGATTGTACAGTGCAGAATGTACAGCAGGGATTGTACAGTGTGGAATGTAGAACAGGGATTCTACAGTGTGGATTGTAGAACAGGGACTGTACAGCGTGGATTGTAGAGCAGGGATTGTACAGTGTGGAAGCTACAGCAGGGATTGTACAGTCTGGAATGTAGGACAGGGATTGGACAGTGTGGATTGTAGAGCAGGGATTGTGCAGTGTGGATTGTAGAGCAGGGATTGTACAGTCTGGATTGTAGAGCAGAGATTGTACAGTGTGGAATGTAGAACAGGGATTGTACAGTGTGGATTGTGGAGCAGGGATTGTACAGTGTGGAATGTAGAGCTGGGATTGTACAGTATAGTCTGTAGAGCAGGGATTGTACAGTCTAGATTGTAGAGCAGGGATTGTACAGTGTGGATTGTAGAGCAGGGATTGTACAGTCTGGATTGTAGAGCAGGGATTGTACAGAGTAGAATGTACAGCAGGGGTTGTACAATGTGGATTGTAGAGCAGGGATTGTACAGTGTGGAATGTACAGCAGGGATTGTACAGTGTGGATTGTAGAGCAGGGATTGTACAGTCTGGAATGTAGAACAGGGATTCGACAGTGTGGATTGTAGAGCAGGGAATGTACAGTGTGGAATGTAGAGCAGTGATTGTACAGAGTAGAATGTACAGCAGGGATTGTACAATGTGGATTGTAGAGCAGGGATTGTACAGTGTGGAATGTAGAGCAGGGATTGTACAGTGTGGAATGTAGAACAGGGATTCGAACAGCGTGGATTGCAGAGCAGGGATTGTACAGTATAAACTGTAGAGCAGCGATTGTGCAGCGTGGACTGTAGAGCAGTGATTGTACAGCGTGGACTGTAGAGCAGGGATTGTACAGTGTGGAATGTAGAGCAGGGATTGTACAGTGTGGAATGTAGAGCAGTGATTGTACAGTCTGGATTGTAGAACAGGGATTGTACAGTGTGCAATATAGAGCAGGGATTGTACAGTGCAGAATGTACAGCAGGGATTGTACAGTGTGGAATGTAGAACAGGGATTCTACAGTGTGGATTGTAGAACAGGGACTGTACAGCGTGGATTGTAGAGCAGGGATTGTACAGTGTGGAACCTACAGCAGGGATTGTACAGTCTGGAATGTAGGACAGGGATTGGACAGTGTGGATTGTAGAGCAGGGATTGTGCAGTGTGGATTGTAGAGCAGGGATTGTACAGTCTGGATTGTAGAGCAGAGATTGCACAGTGTGGAATGTAGAACAGGGATTGTACAGTGTGGATTGTGGAGCAGGGATTGTACGGTGTGGAATGTAGAGCTGGGATTGTACAGTATAGTCTGTAGAGCAGGGATTGTACTGTCTAGATTGTAGAGCAGGGATTGTACAGTGTGGATTGTGGAGCAGGGATTGTACAGTCTGGATTGTAGAGCAGGGATTGTACAGAGTAGAATGTACAGCAGGGGTTGTACAATGTGGATTGTAGAGCAGGGATTGTACAGTGTGGAATGTACAGCAGGGATTGTACAGTGTGGATTGTAGAGCAGGGATTGTACAGTCTGGAATGTAGAACAGGGATTCGACAGTGTGGATTGTAGAGCAGGGAATGTACAGTGTGGAATGTAGAGCAGTGATTGTACAGAGTAGAATGTACAGCAGGGATTGTACAATGTGGATTGTAGAGCAGGGATTGTACAGTGTGGAATGTAGAGCAGGGATTGTACAGTGTGGAATGTAGAACACGGATTCGAACAGCGTGGATTGCAGAGCAGGGATTGTACAGTATAAACTGTAGAGCAGCGATTGTGCAGCGTGGACTGTAGAGCAGTGATTGTACAGCGTGCACTGTAGAGCAGGGATTGTACAGTGTGGATTGTAGAGCAGGGATTGTACAGTGTGGAATGTAGAGCAGGGATTCTACAGTGTGGATTGTAGAACTGCGATTATACAGTGTGGATTGTAGAGCAGGGATTATACAGTGTGGATTGTAGAGCAGTGATTGTACAGTGTGGATTGTGGAGCAAGGATTGTACAGTGGGGATTGTACAGTGTGGATTGTAGAGCAGCAATTGTACAGTGTGGAATGTAGAGCAGGGATTGTACAGTGTGGATTGTAGTGCAGGGATTGTACAGTGTAGAATGTAAAGCAGGGATTGTACAGTGTGAATTATAGTGCAGGGATTCTACAGTGTGGAGTGTAGAGCTGTGATTGTACAGTGTGGATTGTAGAGCAGGGATTCTACAGTGTGGATAGTAGATCAGGGATTGAGCAATGTGGATTGTAGAGCAGAGATTGTACAGTGCGGAATGTACAGCAGGGATTGTACAGTGTGGATTGTAGAGCAGGGATTGTACAGTGCGGAATGTAAAGCAGGGATTGTACAGTGTGGATTGTAGAGCAGGGATTGTACAGTGTGGAATGTAGAAGAGGGATTGTACAGTGTGGATTGTAGAGCAGGGATTGTACAGTGTGGAATGTAGAGCAGGGATTGTACAGTGTGGATTGTAGAGCAGGGATTGTACAGTGTGGATTATAGAGCAGGGATTGTACAGTGTGGAATGTACAGCAGGGATTGTACAGTGTGGATTGTAGAGCAGGGATTGTACAGTGTGGAGTGTAGAGCAGGGATTGTACAGTGTGGAATGTAGAGCAGTGATTATACTGTGTGGATTATAGAGCAGAGATTCTACAGTCTGGATTGTAGAGCAGGGATTGTACAGTGCAGAATGTACAGCAGGGATTGTACAGTGTGGAATGTAGAACAGGGATTCTACAGTGTGGATTGTAGAGCAGGGATTGTACAGTGTGGATTGTGGAGCAGGGATTGTACAGTGCGGAATGTACAGCAGGGATTGTACAGGGTGGATTGTAGAGCAGGGATTGTACAGTGTGGAATGTACAGCAGGGATTGTACAGTGTGCAATGTAGAACAGGGATTCTACAGTGTGGATTGTAGAACAGGGACTGTACAGCGTGGATTGTAGAGCAGGGATTGTACAGTGTGGAACCTACAGCAGGGATTGTACAGTCTGGAATGTAGGACAGGGATTGGACAGTGTGGATTGTAGAGCAGGGATTGTGCAGTGTGGATTGTAGAGCAGGGATTCTACAGTCTGGATTGTAGAGCAGAGATTCTACAGCGTGGAATGTAGAACAGGGATTGTACAGTGTGGATTGTGGAGCAGGGATTGTACAGTGTGGAATGTAGAGCTGGGATTGTACAGTATAGTCTGTAGAGCAGGGATTGTACAGTCTAGATTGTAGAGCAGGGATTGTACAGTGTGGATTGTAGAGCAGGGATTGTACAGTCTGGATTGTAGAGCAGGGATTGTACAGAGTAGAATGTACAGCAGGGGTTGTACAATGTGGATTGTAGAGCAGGGATTGTACAGTGTGGAATGTACAGCAGGGATTGTACAGTGTGGATTGTAGAGCAGGGATTGTACAGTCTGGAATGTAGAACAGGGATTCGACAGTGTGGATTGTAGAGCAGGGAATGTACAGTGTGGAATGTAGAGCAGTGATTGTACAGAGTAGAATGTACAGCAGGGATTGTACAATGTGGATTGTAGAGCAGGGATTGTACAGTGTGGAATGTAGAGCAGGGATTGTACAGTGTGGAATGTAGAGCAGTGATTGTACAGTCTGGATTGTAGAACAGGGATTGTACAGTGTGCAATATAGAGCAGGGATTGTACAGTGCAGAATGTACAGCAGGGATTGTACAGTGTGGAATGTAGAACAGGGATTCTACAGTGTGGATTGTAGAACAGGGACTGTACAGCGTGGATTGTAGAGCAGGGATTGTACAGTGTGGAACCTACAGCAGGGATTGTACAGTCTGGAATGTAGGACAGGGATTGTACAGTCTGGATTGTAGAGCAGAGATTGTACAGTGTGGAATGTAGAACAGGGATTGTACAGTGTGGATTGTGGAGCAGGGATTGTACAGTGTGGAATGTAGAGCTGGGATTGTACAGTATAGTCTGTAGAGCAGGGATTGTACAGTCTAGATTGTAGAGCAGGGATTGTACAGTGTGGATTGTAGAGCAGGGATTGTACAGTCTGGATTGTAGAGCAGGGATTGTACAGAGTAGAATGTACAGCAGGGGTTGTACAATGTGGATTGTAGAGCAGGGATTGTACAGTGTGGAATGTACAGCAGGGATTGTACAGTGTGGATTGTAGAGCAGGGATTGTACAGTCTGGAATGTAGAACAGGGATTCGACAGTGTGGATTGTAGAGCAGGGAATGTACAGTGTGGAATGTAGAGCAGTGATTGTACAGAGTAGAATGTACAGCAGGGATTGTACAATGTGGATTGTAGAGCAGGGATTGTACAGTGTGGAATGTAGAGCAGGGATTGTACAGTGTGGAATGTAGAACAGGGATTCGAACAGCGTGGATTGCAGAGCAGGGATTGTACAGTATAAACTGTAGAGCAGCGATTGTGCAGCGTGGACTGTAGAGCAGTGATTGTACAGCGTGGACTGTAGAGCAGGGATTGTACAGTGTGGATTGTAGAGCAGGGATTGTACAGTGTGGAATGTAGAGCAGGGATTCTACAGTGTGGATTGTAGAACTGCGATTATACAGTGTGGATTGTAGAGCAGGGATTATACAGTGTGGATTGTAGAGCTGGGATTGTACAGCGTGGATTGTAGAGCAGTGATTATACAGTGTGGAATTTAGAGCACAGATTGTACAGTATGGAAAGTATAGCAGGGACTGTACAGTGTGGAATGTAGAACAGGGATTGTACAAGGTGGAATGTAGAGCAGGAATTATACAGTGTGGATTGTAGAGCAGTGATTGTACAGTGTGGATTGTAGAGCAAGGATTGTAGAGCAGGGATTGTACAGTGTGGATTGTAGTGCAGGGATTGTACAGTGTAGAATGTAAAGCAGGGATTGTACAGTGTGAATTATAGAGCAGGGATTCTACAGTGTGGAGTGTAGAGCTGTGATTGTACAGTGTGGATTGTAGAGCAGGGATTCTACAGTGTGGATAGTAGATCAGGGATTGTGCAATGTGGATTGTAGAGCAGAGATTGTACAGTGCGGAATGTACAGCAGGGATTGTACAGTGTGGATTGTAGAGCAGGGATTGTACAGTGTGGAATGTACAGCAGGGATTTTACAGTGTGGAATGTAGAGCAGGGATTCTACAGTGTGGATTGTAGAACTGCGATTATACAGTGTGGATTGTAGAGCAGGGATTATACAGTGTGGATTGTAGAGCTGGGATTGTACAGCGTGGATTGTAGAGCAGTGATTATACAGTGTGGAATGTAGAGCACGGATTGTACAGTATGGAAAGTATAGCAGGGACTGTACAGTGTGGAATGTAGAACAGGGATTCTACAGTGTGGAATGTAGAGCAGGGATTGTACAGTGTGGAATGTAGAGCAGGGATTCTACAGTGTGGATTGTACAGCAGGGATTGTACAGTGTGGAATATAGAGCGCGGATTGTACAGTCTGGATTGTAGAGCAGGAATTATACAGTGTGGATTGTAGAGCAGTGATTGTACAGTCTGGAATGTAGAACAGGGATTCGACAGTGTGGATTGTAGAGCAGGGAATGTACAGTGTGGAATGTAGAGCAGTGATTGTACAGACTGGAATGTACAGCAGGGATTGTACAATGTGGATTGTAGAGCAGGGATTGTACAGTGTGGAATGTAGAGCAGGGATTGTACAGTGTGGATTGTAGTGCAGGGATTGTACAGTGTGGAATGTAAAGCAGGGATTGTACAGTGTGAATTATAGAGCAGGGATTGTACAGTGTGGATTGTAGAGCAGGAATTGTACAGTGTGGAATGTAGAACAGGGATTGTACAGTGTGGATTGTAGAGCAGGGATTGTACAGTGTGGATTGTAGAGCAGGGATTGTACAGTGTGGAATGTACAGCAGGGATTGTACAGTGTGGATTGTAGAGCAGGGATTGTACAGTGTGGAGTGTAGAGCAGGGATTGTACAGTGTGGAATGTAGAGCAGTGATTATACTGTGTGGATTATAGAGCAGAGATTCTACAGTCTGGATTGTAGAGCAGGGATTGTACAGTCTAGATTGTAGAGCAGGGATTGTACAGTGTGGATTGTAGAGCAGGGATTGTACAGTCTGGATTGTAGAGCAGGGATTGTACAGAGTAGAATGTACAGCAGGGGTTGTACAATGTGGATTGTAGAGAAGGGATTGTACAGTGTGGAATGCAGAACAGGGATTCTGCAGCGTGGATTGTAGAGCAGAGAATGTACAGTGGTGATTGTAGAGTAGGGATTGTACAGTCTGGATTGTAGAGCGGGAATTGTACAGTCTGGATTGTAGAGCAGGGATTGTACAGTGTTGATTGTAGAGTAGGGATTGTACAGTCTGGATTGTAGAGCGGGAATTGTACAGTGTGGATTGTAGAGCAGGGATTGTACAGTGCGGAATGTACAGCAGGGATTGTACAGTGTGGATTGTAGAGCAGGGATTGTACAGTGTGGAATGTAGAGCAGGGATTGTACAGTGTGGAATGTAGAGCAGTGATTGTACAGTCTGGATTGTAGAACAGGGATTGTACAGTGTGCAATATAGAGCAGGGATTGTACAGTGCAGAATGTACAGCAGGGATTGTACAGTGTGGAATGTAGAACAGGGATTCTACAGTGTGGATTGTAGAACAGGGACTGTACGGCGTGGATTGTAGAGCAGGGATTGTACAGTGTGGAACCTACAGCAGGGATTGTACAGTCTGGAATGTAGGACAGGGATTGGACAGTGTGGATTGTAGAGCAGGGATTGTGCAGTGTGGATTGTGGAGCAGGGATTCTACAGTCTGGATTGTAGAGCAGAGATTCAACAGTGTGGAATGTAGAACAGGGATTGTACAGTGTGGATTGTGGAGCAGGGATTGTACAGTGTGGAATGTAGAGCTGGGATTGTACAGTATAGTCTGTAGAGCAGGGATTGTACAGTCTAGATTGTAGAGCAGGGATTGTACAGTGTGGATTGTAGAGCAGGGATTGTACAGTCTGGATTGTAGAGCAGGGATTGTACAGAGTAGAATGTACAGCAGGGGTTGTACAATGTGGATTGTAGAGCAGGGATTGTACAGTGTGGAATGTACAGCAGGGATTGTACAGTGTGGATTGTAGAGCAGGGATTGTACAGTCTGGAGTGTAGAACAGGGATTCGACAGTGTGGATTGTAGAGCAGGGAATGTACAGTGTGGAATGTAGAGCAGTGATTGTACAGAGTAGAATGTACAGCAGGGATTGTACAATGTGGATTGTAGAGCAGGGATTGTACAGTGTGGAATGTAGAGCAGGGATTGTACAGTGTGGAATGTGGAACAGGGATTCGAACAGCGTGGATTGCAGAGCAGGGATTGTACAGTATAAACTGTAGAGCAGCGATTGTGCAGCGTGGACTGTAGAGCAGGGATTGTACAGCGTGGACTGTAGAGCAGGGATTGTACAGTGTGGATTGTAGAGCAGGGATTGTACAGTGTGGAATGTAGAGCAGGGATTCTACAGTGTGGATTGTAGAACTGCGATTATACAGTGTGGATTGTAGAGCAGGGATTATACAGTGTGGATTGTAGAGCTGGGATTGTACAGCGTGGATTGTAGAGCAGTGATTATACAGTGTGGAATGTAGAGCACGGATTGTACAGTATGGAAAGTATAGCAGGGACTGTACAGTGTGGAATGTAGAACAGGGATTGTACACTGTGGAATGTAGAGCAGGAATTATACAGTGTGGATTGTAGAGCAGTGATTGTACAGTGTGGATTGTAGAGCAAGGATTGTACAGTGGGGATTGTACAGTGTGGTTTGTAGAGCAGCAATTGTACAGTGTGGAATGTAGAGCAGGGATTGTACAGTGTGGATTGTAGTGCAGGGATTGTACAGTGTAGAATGTAAAGCAGGGATTGTACAGTGTGAATTATAGAGCAGGGATTCTACAGTGTGGAGTGTAGAGCTGTGATTGTACAGTGTGGATTGTAGAGCAGGGATTCTACAGTGTGGATAGTAGATCAGGGATTGTGCAATGTGGATTGTAGAGCAGAGATTGTACAGTGCGGAATGTACAGCAGGGATTGTACAGTGTGGATTGTAGAGCAGGGATTGTACAGTGCGGAATGTACAGCAGGGATTGTACAGTGTGGATTGTAGAGCAGGGATTGTACAGTGTGGAATGTAGAACAGGGATTGTACAGTGTGGATTGTAGAGCAGGGATTGTACAGTGTGGAATGTACAGCAGGGATTGTACAGTGTGGATTGTAGAGCAGGGATTGTACAGTGTGGATTGTAGAGCAGGGATTGTACAGTGTGGAGTGTAGAGCAGGGATTGTACAGTGTGGAATGTAGAGCAGTGATTATACTGTGTGGATTATAGAGCAGAGATTCTACAGTCTGGATTGTAGAGCAGGGATTGTACAGTGCAGAATGTACAGCAGGGATTGTACAGTGTGGAATGTAGAACAGGGATTCTACGGTGTGGATTGTAGAGCAGGGATTGTACAGTGTGGATTGTGGAGCAGGGATTGTACAGTGCGGAATGTACAGCAGGGATTGTACAGTGTGGATTGTAGAGCAGGGATTGTACAGTGTGGAATGTAGAGCAGGGATTGTACAGTGTGGAATGTAGAGCAGTGATTGTACAGTCTGGATTGTAGAACAGGGATTGTACAGTGTGCAATATAGAGCCGGGATTGTACAGTGCAGAATGTACAGCAGGGATTGTACAGTGTGGAATGTAGAACAGGGATTCTACAGTGTGGATTGTAGAACAGGGACTGTACAGCGTGGATTGTAGAGCAGGGATTGTACAGTGTGGAACCTACAGCAGGGATTGTACAGTCTGGAATGTAGGACAGGGATTGGACAGTGTGGTTTGTAGAACAGGGATTGTGCAGTGTGGATTGTAGAGCAGGGATTGTACAGTCTGGATTGTAGAGCAGAGATTGTACAGTGTGGAATGTAGAACAGGGATTGTACAGTGTGGATTGTGGAGCAGGGATCGTACAGTGTGGAATGTAGAGCTGGGATTGTACAGTATAGTCTGTAGAGCAGGGATTGTACAGTCTAGATTGTAGAGCAGGGATTGTACAGTGTGGATTGTAGAGCAGGGGTTGTACAGTCTGGATTGTAGAGCAGGGATTGTACAGAGTAGAATGTACAGCAGGGGTTGTACAATGTGGATTGTAGAGCAGGGATTGTACAGTCTGGAATGTACAGCAGGGATTGTACAGTGTGGATTGTAGAGCAGGGATTGTACAGTCTGGAATGTAGAACAGGGATTCGACAGTGTGGATTGTAGAGCAGGGAATGTACAGTGTGGAATGTAGAGCAGTGATTGTACAGACTAGAATGTACAGCAGGGATTGTACAATGTGGATTGTAGAGCAGGGATTGTACAGTGTGGAATGTAGAGCAGGGATTGTACAGTGTGGAATGTAGAACAGGGATTCGAACAGCGTGGATTGCAGAGCAGGGATTGTACAGTATAAACTGTAGAGCAGCGATTGTGCAGCGTGGACTGTAGAGCAGGGATTGTACAGAGTGGACTGTAGAGCAGGGATTGTACAGTGTGGATTGTAGAGCAGGGATTGTACAGTGTGGAATGTAGAGCAGGGATTCTACAGTGTGGATTGTAGAACTGCGATTATACAGTGTGGATTGTAGAGCAGGGATTATACAGTGTGGATTGTAGAGCTGGGATTGTACAGCGTGGATTGTAGAGCAGTGATTATACAGTGTGGAATGTAGAGCACGGATTGTACAGTATGGAAAGTATAGCAGGGACTGTACAGTGTGGAATGTAGAACAGGGATTCTACAGTGTGGAATGTAGAGCAGGGATTGTACAGTGTGGAATGTAGAGTAGGGATTGTACAGTCTGGATTGTAGAGCGGGAATTGTACAGTGTGGATTGTAGAGCAGGGATTGTACAGTGCGGAATGTACAGCAGGGATTGTACAGTGTGGATTGTAGAGCAGGGATTGTACAGTGTGGAATGTAGAGCAGGGATTGTACAGTGTGGAATGTAGAGCAGTGATTGTACAGTCTGGATTGTAGAACAGGGATTGTACAGTGTGCAATATAGAGCAGGAATTGTACAGTGCAGAATGTACAGCAGGGATTGTACAGTGTGGAATGTAGAACAGGGATTCTACAGTGTGGATTGTAGAACAGGGACTGTACAGCGTGGATTGTAGAGCAGGGATTGTACAGTGTGGAACCTACAGCAGGGATTGTACAGTCTGGAATGTAGGACAGGGATTGGACAGTGTGGATTGTAGAGCAGGGATTGTGCAGTGTGGATTGTGGAGCAGGGATTCTACAGTCTGGATTGTAGAGCAGAGATTCAACAGTGTGGAATGTAGAACAGGGATTGTACAGTGTGGATTGTGGAGCAGGGATTGTACAGTGTGGAATGTAGAGCTGGGATTGTACAGTATAGTCTGTAGAGCAGGGATTGTACAGTCTAGATTGTAGAGCAGGGATTGTACAGTGTGGATTGTAGAGCAGGGATTCTACAGTCTGGATTGTAGAGCAGGGATTGTACAGAGTAGAATGTACAGCAGGGGTTGTACAATGTGGATTGTAGAGCAGGGATTGTACAGTGTGGAATGTACAGCAGGGATTGTACAGTGTGGATTGTAGAGCAGGGATTGTACAGTCTGGAGTGTAGAACAGGGATTCGACAGTGTGGATTGTAGAGCAGGGAATGTACAGTGTGGAATGTAGAGCAGTGATTGTACAGAGTAGAATGTACAGCAGGGATTGTACAATGTGGATTGTAGAGCAGGGATTGTACAGTGTGGAATGTAGAGCAGGGATTGTACAGTGTGGAATGTGGAACAGGGATTCGAACAGCGT